>NW_027509042.1:24972500-25047500 GCF_051911475.1 Siphateles boraxobius
GATGTCATAGGCCTCACAGTAACTTATATGCGCAGCGCCGCCATTTCCGTCGATGCTCGGCCAAATCCGTTAACGTTAGTGCTCGAGCCTCGGGTCGCCGCACAAGAACATATTATTTCAAGAGCAATCAATTCGATTAACGTCAGCTTTCTCGTTTCCATGACATTTCAAAACACCAGAACTAACCCGTAGTTACTAGATGAAAGATATAAACGGTCTTATAAAGGTTGGGAACCCTATTAAAGATAACGTTACTTTTGCCAAATTACAAAAAAAAACTTGAACTAAAAAATAACGCATTCTGTCGGTATCACACAGAAAATGCTAAAACTGCAGCATTATTTAACAAAACGATTAAAATTGGAACAATTAAATGAGTCACTTACGTCTAAAGTTATGTTATCTCCATCTCCTCCATTAATGAATTTGTCTCACCGCTTCAGTCATGGTGCTGTCCTACGAATTTGAGGGGGGGGGGGGGGGGGGTGCGTAAAATGAGTGTCTTGTCATTTACTATACGTTAAAACAATCCTTTAAAATGGACCTACAATTTTTTTTTTACATCTTTTAGGTCAAGTTTTAGCGTTACATCAAGTCTAGGCCTAACTTACCCGTGAAATGGTTAACTCAAGATGAACGGCAGATCAAAAGCGCGCGAAATTAAACTGAGGCAAAAAATGACACAAACAGTATAGCCTAATATAACATTAATTCAATTTGCTTTAATGATCCAAGTTCTTAAATAAATCACAAGTTGATAAGTTAATAATACTACCTTGCTTGGAACCGCTGTTTGCAGGCAAATCCTTATAGACGATGGAGTCATGGAGAGCGAAGAGGGCGGGGAGTTTGTAAATGCTCTGCACATGCGCAGATGTTGATTATGTGTGAACACCCAAAGGAAACACTCTGAATTATCACTAAACAAATGATAAAGCATATAATATTTGTAAATTAACACCAGGCTTTATCACTAGATGCCCAACACTAGGTTTTTCATCACTTAGAAATTTGCTGTGTACTTTTCAGAAAAATACTTAAAAATGCACTTAAAAACTAAAGGCTAAGTATTTGGGGGATGTATGATGTAGACTTGGGTGCTTGTAACCACAAGGGAGGGTTGTGGAAACGAAGTTGTGTGAGTGATCAATCTGCTCATGGCTTAGGAGAGACTTTGACAGCCCAAGAAAACGTTGTTGTTAAATTGGAGATCAAGAGCCCCCCGATATGGGCACTGATCCCAATGGGTGATGTGAGACACATTTTGGAGAAAAAAGTTTATGGTACATGTAGAAATGACTACCGCCAAATGAGAGGCTGAGCTGGGCTATAATGGAGAGATATTCGTTTAGCTCTTTGAGTCTTGTGGGAAAGACGGCACATATGAATTCTGTTAAACTATTGAAAGCTATGCAGAATTCCGAAAAGGTGAGTACTCATTTGGTTGTGGACCATAAGTCTTTAAGGTGACCTTAAGTCTTTAAGGTGCATGGTCAAGGCCGGGACCACATTCGAAAGAGCGATGGGATTCATTGGCAGGAACTGATGTAAGGAGAGATGGTAGATTGACATCAGCACCTGCTAGGATTAGAGGGCTGTGAAGATACTGGTAGAGGTTCCTGGGCTACTGCGCGAGTAGTAGGTGGAAGAAGTTCCACTGATGCGAGGGTATGAGATGGCCAGCGAGCTGGGGCTGTAGACATGGAGGGCTGAACTAGAGGCATCCTCGCTGATGCTCGGCGGCCGTTGTTGCTGACCGAGCATGCAGATTAAATTTGGTGGTGTTGCATGTGTTTTTACCTCAAATTTTGAGGTCACACATCAATATCTACATACTCATACTGAAAATATCTGTTGGTGTGAAAACTACATATTTAAAGAAGCAGGGAAGAGAACTGTGCAACGCTCACAGGAACACTGAGGCAATCTGATGTTTATCTTCATAGCATGAGCATGCTGGATTTAAATAGACACTCTGTTTTTTTTGAGCAGTTACACACATTAAACCACAGGGGTAAGAGATCAGTGTAGAAATGGCAAATTCTGCTTCAACATATGCTATGTAGTTGAGCTGTAACACTCTTTAACAAGAACAATGTTGTTGAACCATGGATCGTTCTATAAGATCATCTTTGATGTAGTACACACACTGTGCAAATATCACTATGCAAATAGAATTAAACATGTATCGGTCATTCTGAGCTGCAGCATTTATCTGCAGCTTACATGCCGATCACAGGAGTAGCAACATTCCATAGTTTTATCAAACAGAATGTTGACACATGCCTTTCCATTTTTCTTTCTGTTATGATCTTTTATCACAGGCAGAATGACTTGTCAAAGGGATATGATCTCTTTTCAAGTCTAAAGGAGCAGGTACATTTCAACAAATAAACATACACACTCCCATATGTGTATATTAAATGAGAAGCATGCAGTTTCTGCTTCATCTAATACATTTTTTTTTGTTTGACAGGTTGTAAGAAGCAAAAAAAAAAAAAAACAGTCTCTAGGTGTGAGTGACTCAGGCTGGGATGATGAGTCACCCGTTGCCCTTGCTTCACTCCCACAGGCCTATTAAGATTCATCCGAAAGCATACCAGCCTCCTACAATCGTGTCGATACTAACCAAAACAAATGTATGAAAATACTATTGAAACTATTTCTCCACAGTCTTGGCTTTAGCATAATTAAAACTAGACAAGATGAAACTCAACTCATTCCAAAATTATGTCACACATCATAAACCCAGACTGTGGTCAGTTTATCTCTTGAAACAGTTCCCTCTATGAGAATTGTGTGCCTGTTTTATGAAAACAGCATATAATGAAAACTACTTTCCTTTTCAAGATTTTCATTCTTTTACTGAAGGTTTTTTCTTCATTATATCATAATGAGATGTATTTTAATTTAGATGTGCATTCAAGTAACTTATGAACTGCATTTTAATACTTTACATATATTACAAATAGCATGCTATTTGTGTGTCACACACACACACACACACACACACACACACACACACACACACACACACACACACACACACACACACACACACACACACACACACACACACACACACACACACACACACACACTTCCCTCCCCCTCTAGTTTTCACCCCCCCCCCCCCCCCCCCTTTTTTTTTTTGGAGGTCATGGGTGCAGGTAATTAAAATGGAGAGTAAGAGGTTTTCCAGCTCTCTCTGCCAGCTGCTATGGGCCAGTATTATACAGACTGCTGCTGACCCAGCGCCCTGACAGAAACAAAGAGGCTATGAGAGAACACACACACACTTTTTTTTATTTCTGCCCAATAGAGGACAAACACAGATTCACTCACACATAAAAACAAACACTCATGTTTGGGTTTTTGTGCTTTATGGGGACATTCCATTCACATGATGATTTTTACACAGTACAAACTGTATATCCTATCTCTAAACCTACCTAAAACAAAACTTTCTGCATATTTACATTTTCAAAAAAAAAAACTTAGTATGATTTAGAAGCTGTTTGCCTTATTGGGACCACAAAAAAAAAAAAATCCCCACAAGTATTTCAGACATTGCAATCATTGTGGGTACATTTTGTCCCCATCACATAGGGTTTACCAGGACAACACACACACACAGAGACAATGGATCTGTGGTCCTTTATTTTATTACAGTGCTTAAAAAACAAGACTGTGTATTGACATTTCCCCAAACATCTCTGGTCAGGGTTTTCGTTTCTTGTTAGAGATACAATGAGCACTAATATGCACTAATATTTTCTCATTCAGTTTCCATAGGATTTTGTTGCTGTTGCTTTTACTGTCTGTTTCTGTAGTGTGCATTGTTCTTGTGTCTTAAAGTTATTATAAACAGTTTGTGTAGAAATTGTGGCTGCTGTATTTATGTGTTACACCTCATGGTTGTGGTTTTCTGTAAAAACTTCGTCTGTTTTCTGTCCATCCGCCAATTATTACAGTAAAAGCAGAATTTTCCTCTGAAGGATTCACACACAGATGTGCATGATTGCAATTTCAGACATATTTAGGCCTACATATACTTTTTTTTTTTACATATACATATTTACATATTTTTCCCCACAACGTTTTCCCCATGATGTTGTAGGGACTTTCCATAGGCATAATGATTTTTATACTATATAAACTTTATATATATATAGTATAAAAATCATTTTACATACATACATACATACATACATATGTATATGTATATACTGTACATACATATATATGTAAAGTCTAAAGTCTAGCCAAAGGGTCTCTTAGGTGGGCATCTTAATATACAAAGTATTATATCAAAGAGTGATCAAATTCATCATCTTTTACTAGACTCTAACTTAGATTTTCTTTGTTTATCTGAGACATGGCTTCATGAAAATTCTCCGTTTGCTGCATTAGTGTAAAGATCTCATCTTTGGGTTGCTGTTCCCTTCCTGACCAGCAGGGAGTGCTCTCCTTGAGTCTTCTATGCCATGCTCACTCCAGGCCTACAGATGGCACTTATACTCTGGGTCCTGTTCTCTCCACTCCTGCAGATGGTGCCAACGTCCCTAACCTTGTTCAGCACTCTGCTCGTTAACCCTCATTCCCATCACCTGTGTCTAGCCCTTTATAAGTCTGTTTGTTCCCTGCCTTTGTGTTCAGTCTTGAGACTATGTACTCTGTGTCTCAGTGCTTTGTGATCAGTTCTCAAGTTAAGTTTGTTCTTTATTAAGCCTTTTTGACCCTCTTGTCTATTTTGTTTCTCTGTTTAATGGAAGCTCTGCTTTCCTTGTTTATTTTTACTTTGTATTTAGTGGAAGTATTTTTTGCTTTGTAAATTTTTTGCTTTTTGGTACTTTGTATTTTTGTATTCCATAGCTCAGTGGAAGACACCTTGCACTTGAGCACAGCAGACCCGGGTTCGATCCCCACCTAAGGCAACCCCGTTATAGCAAGACTGAACCATGGAATCAAGCCCTGCGGAAGAGTCTTCACCACCCTCAAACGTAGAACGGATTCTGTCAGCCCTTTCGGATCAAGCTGCTACCGTTCAGAGGCATGATCAGGCTCTGGCAGAGATCCTTCACCTTTTGAGTCACCAGTCTCAAGCCTCTTCATCCCAAGACCAACCTCCTGATCCTTCACCCAGATCCATGGCTGCTTTACCATTAGAGCCCAGACTACCATCCCCTGAGCGATTCGATGGCAGTCCTGAGAGATGCAGAGGTTTCATTACCCAGTGTACACTGGCCTTCCAGCTCCAGCCCAGCAGTTTTCCCACTGAAAGTAGTAGAGTGGCTTACATCATTACCCTTCTCTCTGGCAAGGCACTGGACTGGGCCTCAGCCTTGTGGGATCAGAGATCTTTACTTACTGCCAACAGTCAAGACTTCGTTTCTGAGATGAAGAGAGTTTTCCATCATCCAGCTAGTAGGGGAGATGTGGATCACCGCTTGCTCAATCTCTCTCAAGGTACCTGGAGTGTAGCGGAGTTTGCTATAGAGTTTCGCACTCTCGCTACAGAGAGTGGATGGGATCAACGAGCCCTGAGAGCTACCTTTCACCATGCCTTTACACCTGAGCTCAAGGATGAGTTAGCATTCCGAGATCCTGTTCCTGATCTCGAATCCCTCATTGACGTGGCCATCCGGGTAGACCTTCGACTCAGGGAACGCCGACAGGAGCGACAGCAGGAGAACAGATTGCATGAATCTGCTGATCCTATTAAAATGCCTTCGTCTCTTAGTGACCCCGATGAACCCATGCAGCTGGGTGGAATCAGGATATCCCAAGGCCACTTTCGCTCGGCATGTCCTGAGTTGTCGGGAAACGCCAACTCTCGTCCAGGAGGAGGGGGGCCAGGGCGAGAATAGAAATTATCCCCTGCTCTGCGACCTCTGGTTTGACCATCCATGCCACCATCACCCAGGGCATTCACGGCATCAAGTTAGTGCCTTTGTAGACTCCGGGGCCGCTGGGAGTTTTATGGACTTTGAGATGGCCAAGAGACTTTCTATTCAGCCTGTGATGCTTCAGAAAGCCCTTAACATTACGGCAGTTGATGGCAGCCCTCTGGGTTCAGGACAGGTTAATCATTGTACCCCACCTCTCGAGCTTAGAGTGGGGCAACACCAGGAACAGATACAGTTTTTTTTAATTTATTCTCCTAAACTCCCTCTAATCCTTGGCTTTCCATGGCTGACCGCTCACAACCCTCACATTGACTGGTCCCGAGGGATTGTTAGAAACTGGGGAACTAACTGTCGAGTCTCAGACATTGCCTTCTGCTGTTCCCTCAATCCACTAGAATCACTCCCAGAACCTTTGCCCGATATCTCCATGTGGAGATCTGCCTCTGTTCCTGAGACACTGTCCACGGAGGTCATGGCTGTTCCCAAGATGGAGCCAGCTAAAACCAAGTCTCTAGCTCAGCTTCCCGAGTTATCCCGAGTTCCCCCGGAGTATGCAGACCTTTATGAAGTCTTCAGTAAGGACAGAGCTGCCTCACTGCCGCCTCATAGGCATTATGATTGCCCTATTGAACTGGTTCCTGGTACCTGCCCACCTCGTGGGAGGCTCTACTCTCTCTCTGGTCCTGAAAGATTAGCCATGGACAAATACCTCAAAGAAGCTCTGGACAGTGGATTCATCCGTCCTTCCACCTCACCTGCAGGAGCTGGTTTTTTCTTTGTTGAAAAGAAGGATGGCAGCCTCCGACCCTGCATAGACTACCGAGGCTTAAACCATATTACCATCAAGAACCGGTACCCTCTTCCCCTCATGACCACGGCTTTTGAGATCTTGCATGGTGCCACCATATTTACTAAACTGGACCTTCGTAATGCTTACCATCTAGTGAGAATCCGTGAGGGAGACGAGTGGAAGACTGTATTCAACACTCCAACGGGCCATACGAATACCAGGTAATGCCATTCGGCCTGGTTAATGCCCCAGCCGTCTTCCAGGCCTTTATTAATGATGCTCTTAGAGAAATGCTGAATACACCTGTGTTTGTGTATCTTGATGACATACTCATATTTTCCCGCAACTACCAGGAACATGTTCAGCATGTTCGGCAGGTTCTGGTCCAGCTGCTGAAACACAAACTCTTTGTGAAGTTGGAAAAGAGTGAGTTTCATGTTCCAGCAGTCTCATTTCTAGGCTTCCATGTGTCCAAGGGCAGCCTCCATATGGATCCTGACAAGATTCAGGCAGTCCTGGGTTGGCCCCATCCAACTTCTGTGAAGCAGGTACAGCAATTTCTTGGCTTTTCCAATTTTTATAGGAGGTTCATTAGAAACTTCAGTTCTGTTGCAGAACCTCTCTCTGCACTGACTAAGAAGTCGGCCAAACCATTTGTGTGGACCAGCAGAGCTAACCAAGCCTTCAATTGATTGAAGCGACTCTTCACATCTGCACCAATCCTAACTCTCCCTGATCCAGAGATGCCCTTTGTGTTGGAAGTGGATGCCTCAGATGCGGGGGTGGGAGCTGTCTTATCACAGAGGAGTAGGAGTGATAACAAGCTTCACCCATGTGCATTTTTCTCTCGTCGACTCGCCCCAACTCAGAAGAATTATGATATTGGGAACAGGGAGCTGCTAGCCATTAAGATGGCATTGGAAGAGTGGAGGCATTGGCTGGAGGGGACCAAACACCCTTTCCTCATATGGACGGACCATAGAAACCTCATTTACATCCGGGAGGCGAAGAGGTTGAACTCTCGACAAGCTCGTTGGGCTCTCTTTTTTAAGTGATTTAACTTCACTCTTTCCTATCGCCCAGGTTCCAAGAATATCAAACCAGATGCACTCTCGAGACAGTTTGAGCCACAAGAGGAGTCCGTTCCAGAACCCATTATCCCCACTTCCAGGGTGATGGCCCCTATCCAGTGGGATATTGAGACGGCTGTCAAGATGGCTCAACTGCAGCAGCCTAGACCAGGTAATGGCCCTCCTGGGCGCCTCTTTGTCCCTAAAGGTCTGCGTTCTAAGGTATTGCAGTGGGCTCATGCTTCCCTCCCTTCTGGACACCCGGGTACTACCAGAACATGCAAGCTTGTCCAGAGGAGGTTCTGGTGGCCTAAACTGCACAAAGATGTCCGGGCCTTTGTCACTGCATGCTCCGTTTGTGCCCAGAATAAGGAGCCTAGAACGCACCCTCAAGGCTTGCTACACCCACTTCCTATTCCCAGACGCCCTTGGTCCCACATTTCCTTGGACTTCATCACAGGCCTACCACAGTCTCAAGGAAATACGGTAATTCTGGTGGTGGTGGATAGATTTTCAAAGACTTGCCATCTCTTACCTTTGCCCAAGCTCCCCACAGCAAACCAAACAGCAGAACTATTGATGAGGCTCTTAGAGAAGTGTTCAGGATCCACGGCTTCCCGCAGGATATGGTTTCCGACCGGGGTCCACAGTTTACTTCCCGGTTCTGGAAGGCATTCGGCCGGCTCATCGGATCTTCCATCAGTCTGTCTTCTGGCTTCCACCCCCAGTCCAACGGCCAGACAGAGAGGGTAAATCAAGACATTGAAAGGACATTAAGATGCCTGGTTGCCGACAATCAATCCACATGGAGCTCTCGATTAATTTGGGCTGAATTTGCACATAACACCCTTTACCATTCCTCCCTAGACATGTCTCCCTTTGAATGTCAGTATGGTTTCTCTCCCCCTCTGTTTCCTGGACAGGAGCCAGAGGTTGACGTCCCTGCTGCTACTCAGCTGGTCCGCCGGTGCCGACGTTCCTGGCAAAGAGCACGTGTTGCCTTATTGAGAGCCACCCGACAACAACAGAGGCAGGCTAACCGACACCGGAGGGTGGGACCCACGCTTCGCTCAGGGCAAAGAGTATGGCTGTCAACCCGAGATCTTCCTCTGCGGGTGGAATCCCGCAAGCTGGCCCCACGATACATCGGTCCATTCAAGGTCCTCCGGAGGATTAATCCAGTTTCCTATCGACTCCATCTGCCCAGGTCCATGAAGGTTCACCCCACTTTTCATGTTTCCCGGTTGAAGCCTGTTGTTTGCTCTACTCTGTCCCCAGTTAGGAAGCCTGCCCCAGTACCTCGCATCATTGATGGCAAGCCAGCTTACACGGTCCGCAGACTGCTTGATTCTCACCAGGTCCGCGGGAGAACTCAATATCTGGTGGACTGGGAGGGCTATGGTCCGGAGGAGCGGACCTGGGTTCCTGCTCGAGACATCCTGAATCCGACTCTAATCTCAGAGTTTCACCGGGCCCGAGGGAACTGCCAGACGAACGTCGGGAGCCGTTCCTAGGGGAGGGGCTCCTGTAAAGATCTCATCTTTGGGTTGCTGTTCCCTTCCTGACCAGCAGGGGGTGCTCTCCTTGAGTCTTCTATGCCATGCTCACTCCAGGCCTACAGATGGCACTTATACTCTGGGTCCTGTTCTCTCCACTCCTGCAGATGGTGCCAACGTCCCTAACCTTGTTCAGCACTCTGCTCGTTAACCCTCATTCCCATCACCTGTGTCTAGCCCTTTATAAGTCTGTTAGTTCCCTGCCTTTGTGTTCAGTCTTGAGACTATGTACTCTGTGTCTCAGTGCTTTGTGATCAGTTCTCAAGTTAAGTTTGTTCTTTATTAAGCCTTTTTGACCCTCGTGTCTATTTTGTTAAGATTATATTTTTGGAAAGGAACTGTTGGGGAGATAGCTCAGTGGAAGACACCTTGCACTTGAGCACAGCAGACCCGGGTTCGATCCCCACCTAAGGCAACCCTGTTATAATTAGAGGTACCTGGCTTTAAATTGTATAGGAGAGATAGGGTTGGTTCTAAGGGAGGTGGTGTTATGATTTATGTGAAAACTATCATCCAGTGTAATGAAATTGCCTGGGCAAATTGTACGGACTTGGAATGTATTGGTTTGAACCTAATATTATCACCACAAATGTCTTTTGTATTAATTGTAATTTATCGCCCACCATCTTCTAATATTATTTTTTATGAAAATTTGAAACAATTACTAAAGCAGTGTGATTTTAACAAAGGTTATTATAATGGGAGACTTTAATATCAATTGGGAGGACAAAACCGTAAGAAAGAATCTCAAACAGATAACTGATCACTTTGATCTGAAGCAAATGATTAATGGGCCTACAAGAATAACTAACTCAACAAGTTCTCAAATTGACTTAATTTTTAGTAACCAGGCAGAGAGAATTTTAAAAACTTTTAATATGCTAACAGGCCTTTCTGATCAATTTGATTCTAGTGGCCAGAAAATTATCTAGCAAGAGATTCAATTCATTTAGAAGGAAATATGACTCTTACGGCATTCCAAAACGTACACTAGATGATTTCAGAAAGGCAGTTCATCAGATTGAATGGGAGGATTTATTAATCGGAAAAGATCAGGACGAAGACAGTCAAATATTTTCCAAAAAATTAGAGAGTACTATTAATGATTTCAGTTGTAAACTTAATCCTAAAACAAAAAATATACTGTCCCTTGGATTAATTCAGATATCTTAAAATTAATGAAAAAACGTGATCTTGCTTTAAAAACAGCAAACAGATCAAAGTTTAGTCATGATAGACAACATTTCGCTATGTTACGGAACAAGGTGGTAAAGTCGTTGAGAAAAGCAAAGGCTGATTTTTTTTTGAGGATAATTAATGAGGCTATAGGTAATTCAAAAACAATATGGAATAAGTGGAGTTACTTAAAAGGTGACAAAAGAAAGGATAGGTCTTCACTTGAATTGATGGTTAACGGGAAGCTGACTAACAATCCAGCTGATGTAGCCGAAGCACTAAATTATTATTTTGTTGACTCGGTAGTCACAATTACACAATGTTTTTCCCCTAAGTATACTGAAACTCATACATTTAATACAGGTGAACAAGCCCTTACTCTAAGGGCAGTCTCTGAATTAGCCGTCATTAGAACAATTACATCTCTTAAACCATCTAGAGCAAAGGATATATTTGGTATGGACATGGTAATGCTTAAAGAGCTTAGTGAGTCGTTAGCTAATCCTATCAGTAAAATTATCAATCTTTCAATTTCTCAGGGGATGTTCCCTTGTGCTTGGAAGTCATCTGTTATTGTGCCTATATTCAAAAGCGGTGTTACTCACTCTGCTAGTAACTACAGACCTATAAGTATTCTACCTATAGTCTCAAAGGTTGCAGAGAAATTGATGGCTGCGCAAATCACTAATTATTTGAATAACAGTTCTTTTGTTTTACATCCAATGCAGTTTGGCTTCCAAGCAAACTATTCAACTGAGATGGCAAATTGCTATTTCACTGAGAAAGTTACGTCTCTATTAGATAAAGGAGGGGTTGTCGGGGCTGTGTTTCTTGATTTCAGGAAGGCCTTTGACACCGTAAACCACAGAAAGTTTTAATTTCTCTCCACATACGTTGAGATGGATCGAATCATACTTGTCAGGTCGCACACAGTTTGTTAGTATACAGAATTATAAGTCAGCTCCTCTAAGTATATCCACTGGTGTTCCACAAGGATCTATTTTGGGTCCTTTACTTTTTACGTTGTACATCAATGATCTTCCATCTGTCTGTCCTAATACTAACATTCAAATGTATGCAGATGACACTGTTATTTATATACACGGAAGTAGTGTGTCACAAGTTGCAAATGAACTTACAGAATCCCTGGTTCATGTTGCGGCATGGCTAGAACAATGCTGCTTACAGTTAAACATCTCTAAAACAGTGCGTATGTTTATCACCAAAACTAAGAATTTAAGTATAGTGCCAGATGTATTTGTATCAGGGAAAAGATTACAAGTTGTATCTGAATATAAGTACCTTGGTATTCTGATTGATTCCAAACTTTCATTTAAGGCGCAGGTTAAAAAGGTCTGTAACCGGGTCAGATTTAGTTTATCAAATTTTAGATTTATTCGTGATTATATGTCGTCTGAAGCCGCTTTGATGTATATGCATTCCATGATTATTTCTCATATTACCTACTGTTTAACTACTTGGTCGCAAGCTAGTATTACTACTCTGAAACCACTAGAGTCTTTGTATAAACAATCACTAAAAACTCTTGATAAGAAATCAGTTCGGTTTCATCACTGCTCAATATTAAAAAAATACAACTTGCTAAGCTGGGATAACTTGATCAAATATGTACATATCTGTTTGCTGTTTAAGACTATACATAGCCTGTCTTCACCACTAAAAAGGTTTGTGAACATTAGAACAACTGCTCATCGATCTACAAGGGGTGGGGAAAGAGGGGACTGTATTATCCCTCTCAAAAGAAGTAACTTTAGCCAGTCTGTGTTTTCGGTCAAAGCTGCAAGGGAATGGAACTCCATCCCATCAACAATTAGACGATCACATGCTTTAGGTTTTTTTCAGTCTCATCTTAAAAAATGGTTACTGACAATTCAGCAATGTCAACATTAGAATTGTATTCTTGACAATAGACTTATTTGTACCAATTGTTCTTGGCTTTGTTGCTCTCTTGTGTTGCCATCTTTCTCTTTCTCTCTCTCTTTCCTTTCTCTCATGTTTATTTTGTTTTAGATAATATACATTTATTTTATTTATTTTTATTTTTTATGATGTGTATATGTGTGATGCTCTGTCTCTGTTTTTAGGGTGACTGTTTAACATTCTGTCAAGGGTCTACGGATGAAAAATAGCCTTTTGGGCTAACTCTGGCACGTTTACATTTATGTTTATTAATGTGCATTGCCCCTGTAAATAAATAAAACTATATATATATATATATATATATACATGTATATATATATATATATATATATATAAATACTGTATATACATATACACAAATACATATACATATACACATATACATATACATATACACATATACATACACACATATATATACATATATATGTTCCCTTTCAGTCGATAACGTCGGACGTAGTCGACGCCACTGAAATGGGATCACGCTAGGGAGCCTATCGTCTTCGAGTATTATTGAACGAGCCAATACACATTGGCGTGCGAGATTTGCATCTCACACTCCGCCCCGCAGCGCGGGTATAAATACGGAAGGGGATGCACGCACCATTTGCCTTTCGCTTCGGAGCCGAGCTTCATGTCTGGATCTGAAGAGTGTTGTTGTACAACGAGCGAGTGTGTCGGCGCTTCTTTGGGAAGTCTCTCCTGGTGTCGGTGGTTACAGCGCGAGTGCAGCGGTGATCGCGAGCTTCAAGCTCTCAACTGCTGTTTTCACAGCAACCAAATTTCTGTTTGTGTTTGTTTGTCTGACGGTCGGTTGAGGGCGAGAAAGTGAGTGCTTCACTGGCACAGGGTGCACCATTCCTGTGTCAGTGTTGCCGCGGTCATTCCCCTGTGTGCTCCGGCACTGGTGAGAGGTTTTCACTTCCTAAAAGAGCAACACGGGTGCGTTTGCGTCTTTTTCAAGATGTCATTCCGCCCGTGCGTTTCTGGGTGCGGTCGTTCCCTGTCTCTCTCTGATGGTCACAATTGTTGTATCACGTGTTTGGGCTTACAGCACGCTGAGGCAGCTTTTGTGGACAGCTCATGTTTTCACTGTGGGAACATGACTGTCGCAGTGTTGAGGGCGAGACTCGCCTTCGTCCGCGGAGAGCGAGTCCCCATTGCCATGCCCCACCCCCGGGTGCTGCATGGGATGGGTGACCGGAGGGTAGTGTTGGATGTCCCGCCCGGTAACCATTCCCTGTGGGCTCCTCACCCCTCCCTTCCACTGCTACCATTGGAGCCTCCGGTGTTATCTGCTGGTTCATCTGTAATGGGTGGGCCAGCGGTTCCACTCGGGGCTCCCCTGGGGGACAGGATGTCGATTGCAGCATCGGAGGGTGAGCTGATGTCTGGAGATGACGACTCGGCTGCGTTGTCTCCCTCCGGGAGTTCAATGTTGCCCGAGCCGGATCCAGAGTTATCAGCTATGCTGAAACGGGCCGCCGAGGCTGTCGGGCTCGAGTGGAACCCTCCACCGTGTCCTGGTCAGTCTCGGTTGGATGATTGGTATCTCGGGGCGGGCCGTGCTGGTTCTCAGCCCGCCGCCCCAGTGCCCTTCTTTCCCGAAGTGCATGAAGAGCTTACTTGGTCGTGGACGGCACCTTTTACTGCTGAAAACGACTTGAGTAGTTCTTCCTCCCTCACTACCCTTGTCGGAGGAGCGGTGAAGGGTTATGAGGCTATCCCTCCAGTGGAGCGGTCTGTTGCGACTCTTTTATGTCCAACGGCCGCTGCATCCTGGGTGGGGGATCCTTGTTTCCCCTCGCGGGCCTGTGAGTTCGCGTCAGGATTGGCGGTCAGAGCTTACAGAGCTTGCGGGCAAGCCGCTTCCTCTTTGCATGCCTTGGCGTTGTGGCAGGTCTACCAGGCCAAAACACTCATGGACATGCACGAGGGTAGTTTGGACCGGGCGCTCGTGAGTGAGCTCCGCACCGCCACTGACCTCGCCCTCCGGGGTACGAGTGTCGCGGCGTGTGCGGTCGGTCTAGCGATGTCCACTTTGGTGGTCCAGGAACGCCATCGTTGGCTCAGCCTGGTTGAGATGGCGGATGCGGACAAGGTTCGGTTCCTGGACTCCCCAATTTCCCAGGTTGGGTTGTTCGGCGACGTGGCGGAGAGCTGCGCCCAACAGTTCTCTGCCACCCAGGTTCGGACGGAGGCTCCCCGACACACCCTATCCCGGCGGCCCGCTGTTGCCTCCACCCTGCCGCCGGAGATAGTCCCTCCGCCCGTTCGTCGCCGAGGGCGCCCCCCTGCCGCTGCCTCCGGTTCCGCGGGGTCTCCGCAACAGCCTTCACCCAGGCCCCAGCGTAGAACCAGCAGCAGGCAGGCCGCCCAGTCTGTCTCAGTCACCGCCCAGCCAGGGGGCGAGTGTCAGAAATGTTCCTGAGACAGGCCACCCAGGGATGGGGGGACTAGCTCTTCAGATGGTTACCGTTCCACCATTGGTTCTCCGGAGTCCAGTGGTACCCCAATTGTCAGAAGAGCGAATTTCTCCGTCCCTGGGTCCCAAGAGGGCGAGGCTGGCGGCTTGCGACCATGTGGAACAGCCTTGCTCCCCCCAGCCCCCTCTTGTTCGCCAGCCCGCAACACGAGGCGGTCGAGGACCCGGTCATCCGCCTTCTCTCCCGTCCTCTGTTGCCCCGTGGAGACAGGTAAGTGCAGCACGGCTCACTCAGACCCCGCTTCGGGCCGCCCACGGGCCTTCCGAGCCAGGTCCCTGCCCTCCACCGCGCTGCCCCACCCCGGGTATGCCTGTGTTACCCTTGGTCCCCCTGGTTCGGTTCGTCGAGGCCTGGAAAGTGCTCTCTAACCATTCCGGCTGCCTCCTCCGTACCATCAGGCTCGGCTACACGATTCAGTTCCGCCGGAGTCCGCCCAGGTACAGTGGCATTCGCCACACTTCAGTGTCGAGCGAATCTGCTCCTGTCATGCGCGCGGAGATCGCGGTCCTGCTGGCGAAGGACGCGATAGAGCCGGTGTCGGTAGCCGATATGAAGGCCGGCTTTTACAGCCCGTACTTCATTATACCCAAGAAAGGGGGTGGGTTACGAACAATCCTGGACCTGCGAGTCCTGAATCGGGCCCTTCACAAGCTCCCGTTCAGAATGCTGACGCAGAAACGCATCTTCCAATGTGTCCGTCCCCAGGATTGGTTTGCAGCGATCGACCTGAAGGACGCGTACTTTCATGTCTCCATCCTGCCGCGACACAGGCCATTCCTGCGTTTCGCGTTCGAGGGTCAGGCGTATCAGTACAAAGTCTTACCCTTCGGGCTGGCCCTGTCACCCCGTGTCTTTATGAAAGTTACGGAGGCAGCCCTCGCTCCCATGAGAGAGCAGGGCGTTCGCGTTCTCAACTATCTCGACGACTGGCTGATACTAGCGCAGTCTCGGGAGCTGTTATGCGAACACAGGGATTTGCTGCTCCAGCACATCAGCCAGCTGGGTCTTCAGGTCAACTGGGAGAAGAGCAAACTCGTCCCTGTGCAGAGGATCTCTTTTCTCGGTTTGGAGCTGGACTCGGTCCAACACACGGCGCGCCTCACAGAGGATCGCGCCCGGTCGGTGCTGAACTGCCTGAATTTTATCAAGAGCAGAACAGTGGTTTTTCTGAAACAGTTTCAGAGGCTCCTGGGGCATATGGCAGCCGCAGCCGCAGTTACGCCGCTCGGCCTGCTTCATATGAGACCACTCCAGCACTGGCTTCGCGACCGAGTCCCGAGGTGGGCGTGGCGGAGAGGCACGCTCCCTGTGAGAATCACCGCGGCCTGCCTCCAAACCTTCAGCCCGTGGTCGGACCTTTCGTTTCTCCGGGCCGGTGTGTCCCTAGAACAAGTGTCCAGGCATGCTGTGGTCTTCACAGACGCCTCCAACACTGGCTGGGGGGCCACGTACAACGGGCATGCAGTAGCTGGCACCTGGACGGGGTCCCACCTGCATTGGCACATCAACTGCCTCGAGTTGTTAGCAGTACTCCTTGCTTTGAGACGCCTCAGGACGACGCTGCTCGGCAGGCACGTACTGGTCCGGACGGACAGCACTGCGGCCGTTGCGTACATCAACCGCCAAGGTGGTCTACGTTCCCGCCGCATGTCACAACTCGCCCGCCACCTCCTCCTATGGGGTCAGAAGCATCTGAGGTCGCTTCGTGCCGTTCACATCCCTGGCCTGCTCAATCGTGCCGCCGACGAGCTCTCACGACAGATTGTGGCCTCGGGAGAATGGCGGCTCCATCCCCAGGCGGTCCAGCTGATATGGGACCACTTCGGGGCCGCACAGATAGATCTGTTTGCCTCTCCGGACTCGTCCCATTGCCAGTTGTTTTATTCCCTCGAAACGGATGCACTGGCTCACAGCTGGCCCCGGGGCCTCCGCAAGTATGCGTTTCCCCCAGTGAGCCTTATTGCACAACTACTGTGCAAAGTCAGGGAGGAAGAGGAGCAGGTTTTGCTAGTTGCCCCTTATTGGCCCAACCGAACCTGGTTCCCCGAACTTTTTCTCCTCTCGACAGCTCCTCCCTGGCCTATTCCTCTGAGAGAGGACCTACTCTCTCAGGGACGGGGCACCATATGGCACCCGCGTCCAGACTATTGGAGACTCCATGTGTGGTCCCTGGACGGGACGCGGAGGTTTTAGGTAGTCTACCACAGGCAGTCGTAGATACCATCACGTCAGCGAGAGGCCCCTCTACGAGGCTTGCTTACTCCCTGAAGTGGAAACTGTTCGTTGAGTGGTGTGCTTCTCAAGGAGAAGACCCCCGAAGGTGTTCGGTCATTTCCGTGCTTTCTTTCCTGCAAGAGGCTTTGGAGCGTCGGCTGTCCCCCTCCACCCTCAAAGTGTATGTCGCCGCTATTGCCGCACATCACGATGCAGTAGACGGGAAATCCCTGGGGAAGCATGACTTGATCGTCAGGTTCCTGAGGGGAGCGAGGAGGTTGAATCCGCCTCGCCCCCCCTCTATACCCTCTTGGGACTTATCTCTGGTGCTAACCGCACTGCAGAGACCGCCCTTCGAGCCTTTGCAGGTAGCAGAGTTAAAAATTCTGTCCCAAAAGACAGTTCTCCTACTTGCTTTGGCCTCCATCAAGAGGGTAGGGGACCTGCACGCATTTTCGGTCAGCGAATCGTGCCTGGAATTCGGGCCGTCTAACTCTCACGTTATCCTGAGACCCCGGCCTGGATATGTGCCCAAGGTTCCTACCACCCCCTTTCGGGACCAGGTGGTGAACCTGCAAGCGCTGCCCCCGGAGGAGGCAGACCCAGCCCTGGCTTTTCTCTGCCCCGTTCGCGCCCTGCGCTTGTACGTGGACAGAACGCAAAGCTTTAGGACCTCAGAGCAGCTCTTCGTCTGTTATGGAGGACAGCGGAAGGGAAAGGCTGTCTCCAAGCAGAGGTTGGCCCACTGGATAGTGGATGCCATCATCTTGGCGTATGAGTCCCAAGGTGAACCCTGTCCCCCCGGACTGCGAGCTCACTCCACAAGGAGTGTTGCCGCTTCTTGGGCGTTGGCGCAGGGTGCCTCGCTGACAGATGTCTGTAGAGCTGCGGGCTGGGCGACACCTAATACATTTGCTAGATTCTATAGCCTACGTGTCGAGCCGGTTGCTTCCCGTGTGCTCTCTTCTCATAGAAGCCAGTAACACCGTGAGCCCCGGTTCAGTGTCGGCTTGCTGCGCCATTCCCCTCTTACGGACCGGATACGTGCGCCATTTCGCTCCGGTGGAATTCCCTTGTCCGGAACCTGTTGAGCTCCTCCGTACCCCCCCCAACGTCGGACGTGGCGGAACGTCTGGTGTTAGGCCTACCACTCGTATGCAGTGTGGAACCTGTGTTAGGCTGGGTCCATATGTTGCGGTCCCTACGGCGACCCCATATGTGTATTCTTCCACGATACGGCTCCCCAAGGTGAGCCCGTGTCTTTCCCTTGGCAGAGTCCTGCCGTCACTGTAAATTGGTGTGTCTCCCCCCTCTCTAGGCTGGAGCCACCCCAGTGACATTCCATATGTTATACTGCCCGGCTCTCCTCCCAGTTCATATGTGTATTTCCCCCCCCCCTTTCGGGTTGGTTGGGCTCCGCAGCGTCCCTTCCTTCCAATGTTGGGCACGCTTTCCCAGTGTTACCAAGTCTAACTGAGTGGGTCTTGTGGAACAGCAGCGACTTCCTGGCCTAAGCCCTGTCCTTTTCCGCTAGAACGTCGGGAGGATCAGAAGGCTTTTGTCTAGGCACTGGAAGGTGGCAGCGTTAGTGGCGTGTTCAATGGTTGATCCCATTTCAGTCGCGTCGACTACGTCCGACGTTATCGACTGAAAGGGAACGTCCTGGTTGCGTATGCAACCCACCGTTCCCTGAAGGAGGGAACGGAGGACGTAGTCCCCTTGCCACTACCGCTGGACCACCGCTGACTCCGAGTTACGCTCGGCTCCTCAGCGAAAAGCAAATGGTGCGTGCATCCCCTTCCGTATTTATACCCGCGCTGCGGGGCGGAGTGTGAGATGCAAATCTCGCACGCCAATGTGTATTGGCTCGTTCAATAATACTCGAAGACGATAGGCTCCCTAGCGTGATCCCATTTCAGTCGCGTCGACTACGTCCTCCGTTCCCTCCTTCAGGGAACGGTGGGTTGCATACGCAACCAGGACGTTCTATGTTCTATGTATAACCCTAAACCTCCCCATCAAAGAAAACTTTCTGCATTTTTTACATTTTCAAAAAAACAAAAACAAAACATAATTCTTTATTAATGCCTTTCCCTCGTTGGGACCGCTGGGTTTTTCCCATCTAGATAATCTCAGGTTTTACTACGCTTGTGGGGACATTTGGTCCCCACAAAGTAATGTAAACCTGCACATACTCACACGCATCTGAAAAAGAAACAGGATACTCAGCATGCAGCTTGATTATTATCCTTAAAAATGTTATTTTTAAGCTTGTCACATGCTTGTAGTTGAAGGATAGTGATTAAGTTAATGAATTACATCTCATTACAAAAAAACCCATTTTGACACACAATTTATGGCACACACATGGTTCATACAATCTGATTCTGTTTGAACCACTTACACACTGCTTTGCTCAATCTTAAACACTTGTCACAATTCTAACGATGCAGTCTGGGTTTGATTTTTCCAGAAGTTCATGAGTTTACACTTAAAAATAATCAGATCAGAGTAAAATAGTATGCTTATATAGTGCTTTTATAGTGCTGTCCAAGGGGAGGGCTCCGAGCTCGGAATTAGGCCCAAACCTAGAGTACTCCTCCCCCATATTTCTGGTTATTAAAGTAACCAGGCGAGTGTGATGAGACGAGGTGGTGGAGGGATGCTGAATACTGTCGTGAATACTGACTGTGTATATATAGGCCTCCAATCATTTGCTGATTAGGTAGACATGTTGATTAGCTACTTCTTGTTGACAGCTAGTTGGAATGACGTGATGGTTGAAATGATGTGATGATTGGATAGATGATTTGAACTTGTTCCTCCCGAACTTTGTTAATAAAACATAATTTAGAGTAAAGTACATATGTTGACCAAACAAAACAAGACCAGTACTGCACATTGATGAACATATTTATTTCTCTCCACAGTGTAAAACCATGCATTCAATAAATCCATGCATTTACAAAGGTTGCATTTTGCACTGAAAATCTGAATATATTCTAAATTCAATATAATACATGAACAAAAACATTTGTGGATACAAAACGAAAGCGTTAATTACAGTTCCCTTACGAAGGGAACTCAACGATGCGTCCATCGACGCCATGGGAACGCCCCCAGCGTGACTGCGTCTGAAGCATCTATGTCAACTAGTCCAATGGAAGGAATGAGCGTCACGGGCGGGTGACGTCATGACCAGGATATGATAAAAGCACATCCGGTGCAAACCGGCATTAGCTTCTGTTGCCTCAGCAAGCGATCTGTGTCAAACTGTCTGTTATATTTACTGTTGTCTGTCTGATATATATATATTTATGGAAACTAAACAATTGCACAAACTCTGTGTTCTCCCTGCTCGCGCTATTTAACGAGTAGGGACACACACGAGCTTTGTGTGATGGGTTTGGGAGTAGAGCATGCGGTATCAGCCTCCGAGGGGGCTGATTGCCAACATTGTGAGAAGCTTTCGCTTCGCATGCTCCGCTCCCGCCTGTCACTTTTCGAGGAAAGTGGCCGGGCTCGCAATTCTCAGGGTGACAGGTCCCGCGTCTGCCGAGGCAGCGCGGAGAATGCATTCCTGTGGATCGCGAATAGGATCTCTTTACGGGGTTGGAGACGGGTCCGCGGATCTTATCTCCTCCCTTTCCAAGAGGGATCCAGTGCTCTCTCGCCGGTCTCGGAAGCCCGCGCTGCGGTCTCTTCTGCCCGGGGAGAGAGAGAAATCAATGCTTCAGTGCTCTACCTCCGAGGAGGTAGATGTGCTGGGCATTGAAAGTGACACAATCATGGGGGAAGTGAATTTGCCATCTCTTTCCCCAGCGTATGACAAATATATATAGCCTATATATATATATATATGATAGTTTATATATTATATATAAAATAAAGTGAATATATATAAAAAATATATATAAAAATAATAAGCTGGTGGAAGTGTTTACTAAGTCTGTAGATAAATTAAATATTTATGGCCAGCAGAAATAAGGGGGCACTCGTCCTAAAAATAAAATAGATTAAACGAGTTTCCTTCCCTCTATTTTTCCACCTCCATCACGGGGCCTTCCATTTTTCCCGATCTGCACAGCGAGCTGTCTAGATCATGGAAAAAGCCTTACTCCTCTTGTCTTTTAGCCCCCACATTCATGTATATTCAGATATTTGGGGGTTAAGAGGGTATGGCTATGGGGCAATACCCCGGGTAGAACAGACGCTTGCGAGCTATCTGTCTCCCGGTTCAGTATCGTACCTGAAGGCGTCGGCTTCTCTCACTAAACCATTAAAGAAAACTATTTTTTAATCTAGTGGGAAAAGCATATATGGCAGTGGGTCTAGCATGGGCCTGCTTGCACACCATAGCAGTGCTACAAGCATATCAGGCTGACCTGCTGCGGTATTTGGACAGAAGTGAGGGAGTTTGGCCCGATTGGGTTTGAGAACTCCGTCGGGCCACAGATTTATCTCTCAGGGATGGCAGCCCTTGTGGTCACTGAGAGACACCTCTGGCTCAATTTGATGGAAATCATAGAGAAAGATACAAGATAATCTCTCCCTCGCTATGTCCAACCCCCTGGGGCTGCTGGGCGTGAGCAGCTCCAGCCGTCTAGTTTCTCATACACAACACAGCAGCCAAAGCCTTCAAAGCAGAAGCCGGATCCGAGGACCGTTCTTCACGCTGAGAAGGCTGCGGCTCAAAAGAAAAGGTCTGGCGCCACCGGCGTCAGACCGGTGAGGGCAGCCCCAACCGGGGTGGAATGGTGTACACCTCATTATACGGTGCCCTTTCCATCTCGGTGCCCTCAGGGGACCGTCCTGCCAACCCCGCCACCCTTGGTGCTTCGGGGCGCAGCGGTCTCCAGCGAGCTTCTGGCGCAGCGTCAACTCGACATTGCGTCGGAATGCGCCCTCTGAGGGGGGTTCGAAAACAGTCAGTTCGGGTGGTTCCTGCCAGTATGCTTCAGGTCCCCGAACTGGCTGTCTTTATTACACCAGAGGCCAGCCTCGAGGGGCTGGTTCCCTTGGTAGATTTTCTGGCAGCGCGGAAGCTACTGCCAAATATATCTCTATGGGTCCTGCAGTTAGTAGTAAGAGGCAGATTTGGTTCTCGTCCTCCAGGCTACAACGGGGTGTTGCTCACGTTAGTGCATTCCGAGCAGGCTCTGGTAATGGAGCAAGAGGTAAAGGCCCTGTTAGCAAAGAAAGCTATAGAGCAGGTGTACTCACCCGACATTGCGTCGGGTCTTTACAGTCGTTATCTCATTGTTCCAAAAAAGGATGGAGAGCTGCGTCACATACTAGATCTTCGTCTGTTGGAGTGTTTGGTGCTGGAACTCAAGTCCAAAATGCAGACACTCAAACAGATCGTGACTCAAATCAGATCCGAGGACTGGTTTGTCACGATAGATCTAAAAGACGCATACTTCCATATCTCCATCCTCCCTCAGCACAGGAGGTTCCTGAGGTTTTCTTTGGGGCAAAGAACACCAGTATCAGGCACTTCCTTTCGGTCTAGCTCTATCACCCCGCACATTCACGAAGCGTGTAGACGCAGCTCTGGCCCCGCCAGGCTGCAGTGCATATGCATTCTGAATTGCATAGATGACTGGCTGATTCTAGCGGAATCAGAACAGTTAGCGGTTCGGCACCGAGGTGTCGTTCTCGCTCCTATGCAGATGTTGGGGTTGAGGCTCAATGCCAAGAAGAGTGTGCTTTCTCCAGTACAGAGAACCACTTTCCTTGGTGTGGTATGGGATTCAGTGACGATGCGGGCCACTCTGTCGCCCGTTCGTGTAGCTGCTATCCTAACAGCCACAAAAGAGCTGAGGCTAGGCCAGTCACGCACTGTAAAACCCGCGCTGCGGTCTCTTCTGCCCGGGGAGAGAGAGAAATCAATGCTTCAGTGCTCTACCTCCGAGGAGGTAGATGTGCTGGGCATTGAAAGTGACACAATCATGGGGGAAGTGAATTTGCCATCTCTTTCCCCAGCGTATGACAAATATATATAGCCTATATATATATATATATGATAGTTTATATATTATATATAAAATAAAGTGAATATATATAAAAAATATATATAAAAATAATAAGCTGGTGGAAGTGTTTACTAAGTCTGTAGATAAATTAAATATTTATGGCCAGCAGAAATAAGGGGGCACTCGTCCTAAAAATAAAATAGATTAAACGAGTTTCCTTCCCTCTATTTTTCCACCTCCATCACGGGGCCTTCCATTTTTCCCGATCTGCACAGCGAGCTGTCTAGATCATGGAAAAAGCCTTACTCCTCTTGTCTTTTAGCCCCCACATTCATGTATATTCAGATATTTGGGGGTTAAGAGGGTATGGCTATGGGGCAATACCCCGGGTAGAACAGACGCTTGCGAGCTATCTGTCTCCCGGTTCAGTATCGTACCTGAAGGCGTCGGCTTCTCTCACTAAACCATTAAAGAAAACTATTTTTTAATCTAGTGGGAAAAGCATATATGGCAGTGGGTCTAGCATGGGCCTGCTTGCACACCATAGCAGTGCTACAAGCATATCAGGCTGACCTGCTGCGGTATTTGGACAGAAGTGAGGGAGTTTGGCCCGATTGGGTTTGAGAACTCCGTCGGGCCACAGATTTATCTCTCAGGGATGGCAGCCCTTGTGGTCACTGAGAGACACCTCTGGCTCAATTTGATGGAAATCATAGAGAAAGATACAAGATAATCTCTCCCTCGCTATGTCCAACCCCCTGGGGCTGCTGGGCGTGAGCAGCTCCAGCCGTCTAGTTTCTCATACACAACACAGCAGCCAAAGCCTTCAAAGCAGAAGCCGGATCCGAGGACCGTTCTTCACGCTGAGAAGGCTGCGGCTCAAAAGAAAAGGTCTGGCGCCACCGGCGTCAGACCGGTGAGGGCAGCCCCAACCGGGGTGGAATGGTGTACACCTCATTATACGGTGCCCTTTCCATCTCGGTGCCCTCAGGGGACCGTCCTGCCAACCCCGCCACCCTTGGTGCTTCGGGGCGCAGCGGTCTCCAGCGAGCTTCTGGCGCAGCGTCAACTCGACATTGCGTCGGAATGCGCCCTCTGAGGGGGGTTCGAAAACAGTCAGTTCGGGTGGTTCCTGCCAGTATGCTTCAGGTCCCCGAACTGGCTGTCTTTATTACACCAGAGGCCAGCCTCGAGGGGCTGGTTCCCTTGGTAGATTTTCTGGCAGCGCGGAAGCTACTGCCAAATATATCTCTATGGGTCCTGCAGTTAGTAGTAAGAGGCAGATTTGGTTCTCGTCCTCCAGGCTACAACGGGGTGTTGCTCACGTTAGTGCATTCCGAGCAGGCTCTGGTAATGGAGCAAGAGGTAAAGGCCCTGTTAGCAAAGAAAGCTATAGAGCAGGTGTACTCACCCGACATTGCGTCGGGTCTTTACAGTCGTTATCTCATTGTTCCAAAAAAGGATGGAGAGCTGCGTCACATACTAGATCTTCGTCTGTTGGAGTGTTTGGTGCTGGAACTCAAGTCCAAAATGCAGACACTCAAACAGATCGTGACTCAAATCAGATCCGAGGACTGGTTTGTCACGATAGATCTAAAAGACGCATACTTCCATATCTCCATCCTCCCTCAGCACAGGAGGTTCCTGAGGTTTTCTTTGGGGCAAAGAACACCAGTATCAGGCACTTCCTTTCGGTCTAGCTCTATCACCCCGCACATTCACGAAGCGTGTAGACGCAGCTCTGGCCCCGCCAGGCTGCAGTGCATATGCATTCTGAATTGCATAGATGACTGGCTGATTCTAGCGGAATCAGAACAGTTAGCGGTTCGGCACCGAGGTGTCGTTCTCGCTCCTATGCAGATGTTGGGGTTGAGGCTCAATGCCAAGAAGAGTGTGCTTTCTCCAGTACAGAGAACCACTTTCCTTGGTGTGGTATGGGATTCAGTGACGATGCGGGCCACTCTGTCGCCCGTTCGTGTAGCTGCTATCCTAACAGCCACAAAAGAGCTGAGGCTAGGCCAGTCACGCACTGTAAAACAGTTAGAGAGACTGTTGGGTCTTGTGACAGCAGCGTTCAACGGGATAACTTTTGGCCTGCTGTACATGAGACCTTTACAGTGGTGGCTCAGGACCAGAGGGTTCTCCCCGAGGGGAAACCCACTTCGTATGATCAAGATCACGCGGCGGTGTCTCCGCACCTTGGTTATATGGAGGAAACACTGGTTCTTAACCCAGGGTCCGGTGTTGGGAGCTCTTTGCCATCGAGTTGTGATCTCGACAGATGCTTCCCTCACCGGCTGGGGAGCGGTATTGGAAGGCCGCTCAGCTCAGGGCTTGTGGAGGAGTCATCATCTCTCTTGGCACATGAATTGCCTAGAGATGATGGTCGTCTTCAATGTGTTGAGACATCTCCTCCCAGACCTGAGGGGCCATCATGTGTTGTTCTGGAACAGTGACTGTTAGGCCTCAGGGCAGCAGCGTCCAATGTGATACCCTTTGACCTGCTGTACGTGAGACCTTTACAGAGGTGGCTCAGGACCAGAGGGTTCTCCCTGAGGGGAAACCCACTCCTTACGATCAAGATCACGCGGCAGTATCCCTGCGCCTTGGTTATATGGAGGAAACTCTGGTTCTTGACCCACAGACAACACGTTGGTGGCCTCTTATTTTGGTCCCTCAAGAAATTACTCTGTCTGAGGGCAGTGTATATTCCGGGGGGGCCAGAATATTGGAGCAGACACCCTGTCGAGGCAGGGGCTGAGGCCAGGGGACTCCACCCCAAGGCGGTGGAGCAAATATGGGAGTTTTACGGCCAGGCAGAAGTGGATTTGTTCTCGTCTCAGCATACGACGCACTGTCCACTCTGGTTATCCCTCACTCAACCAGTCCCCTCGGGGCTGGATGCTATGGTGCAGACGTGGCCGAGGCTACGTCTGTACGCATTTCCCTCCGTTGCTCTGCTCCCAGGAGTTCTGGAGTGAATCCGCCAGGATGGAATAAGCCTATTTAGTAGCACCACCCTGGCCGAGCTGAATTTGGTTTGCGGACCTAATTTTTCTCCTCGACGGACCTCCCTTGGAGGTCCCGATCAGGAGAGACCTTCTGTCTCAGGCAGGGGATGCAATATTGCACCCCCGGCAGGGGATTTGGGAACTGTGGGTTTGGCCTCTGAGGGGGCCCAACTCATAGAGAGTGGTCTCTCAACCGAGGTTGTTTAGACCATTCTAAGCTCCAGAGCTCCCGCTACGTGGAAACTATATTCACTATTTCGAGAGTTTTTCACTTCTTGGTGTTACCAGCGTCAGTGGGATCCTGTTAACTGTTCAGTAAACACAGTATTCGAGTTTCTGCAAGAACGCTTTGTATCAGGTCTATGTCCTTCCACGCTTAAGGTATAATATGTGTGGCGGCCATTGCGGCTTTCCACGCCCTGGTGGGTAGTACATTTTTGGGTCGAGACCCCCTGATCACTCGTTTCCTTCGTGGCACTTTGAGGCTGAGGCATGCAACTTGCAATAAGGTGCTGGCTTGGGACCTTGCAATAGTTCTAGAAGGCCTATCTGGGGCTCCCTTCGAGCCCTTAGATTTGGTCTCAGAGAAGTTCCTTTCTTTTAAGACTATTTTCTGCTAGCTATTTCGTCCCTATAAGAGTCAGACCTTCAGGCCCTTTCGGTCCCCACCTGCCTTGAGTGCACCGGGATGGCCAAGGCAATCTTACCCGAAACATGGATATGTTCCAAAGGTGCCTACCATTATTCCGAGGCCTATTGTGCTGCAGGTTTCTGTCCTCCCCCATTTTTCGGACCAGGAAAAGCTGAACCTCTTGTGCCAGTGCGAGCACTGGACACTTATGTTCATCGGACTTCTCTGTCGAGAAAATCCAACCTATTGAGCATATAGATAGTCGAGACTATTCTTCTTGCTTGTGAGTCTTCTGGCCAACCATTTGGTGGTCAGGGCTCATTCCACTAGGAGTATGGCTTCTAAGCGTATTATCTGGAGTTCTCTCCAAGACGTTTGTGATGCGGCGGGCTGGTCCTCACCGCTCACATTCATGAGGTTTTACAGCTTGGACCTGGATGCTGCCCCAGGATCCCAGGTGCTTGGTGCAGTGTGACAACAGGCTGACACTCAGGCATTTGAAAGTCTGGCGCTTTGGGTATTCTCGTTCCCATGGCGTCGATGGACGCATCGTTGAGTTCCCTTCGTAAGGGAACGTCTCAGGTTACTATTGTAACCATAGTTCCCTGAGAACAGGGAACGAGACGATGCGTCACCCTGCCATACTTCCTGCATCCCTGTGATCGGCTTGCTTCGGCAATTTTCGAAGCTAATGCCGGTTTGCACCGGATGTGCTTTTATCATATCCTGGTCATGACGTCACCCGCCCGTGACGCTCATTCTTTCCATTGGACTAGTTGACATAGATGCTTCAGACGCAGTCACGCTGGGGGCGTTCCCATGGCGTCGATGGACGCATCGTCTCGTTCCCTGTTCTCAGGGAACTATGGTTACAATAGTAACCTGAGACGTTCTTCTGAATTGCTAAAACACATTTCTAGAAACCATCGCCCACTTTCTAAACACAAAACCAAATCCTCAGACTACATTCAGATAACATCGGACTCTTCTGGCAAAATCAAACAATTGCCTCAAAACCATTTTATTTGTGTAATACCTGTAAAATATTGACTCTACAGATCTTTACAAGACACTACATCAAAAAAAAGAAAAAGAGGGAAAAAAACACAGAATCCAAAGCATGCAGTTAAAAAAAAGAATATTTTGTAACTCACTAAACCAATTTTTCAATAATGGAAAAAAAGTATAGTAATCGCAACTTCCAGTAGGAAGAGCATGAGGGATGAGAAAGAGCAAGGTGTGGACAGGCTTTTTTTATACTGTACAAACTGTATATTCTATATATGTTCTAAGTATAACCCTACCCTAAACCTCCCCACCACAGAAAACTTTCAGCATTTTTACATAAAAAAACAACAACATTTAGTATGTTTATTAATGCCTTTCCCTCGCGAGGACCGCTGGCTGGTCCCCACAATGTAGGTGATCTCAGGTTGTACTACGCTTGTGTCCCCACAATTTGGTCTCCACAAAGTAATATAAACCTGTACACACACACAAACAAAAGAATTTTAACTCAGTAAACCAATTTTTCAATAACGTAAAAAAAAGTTAATCGCAACTTACAGTATGAAGAGGCTGAGGACGAGAAAGAGCAAGGTTTGGACAGTGTTGTCAACGCTGGATCTGGGTCACTAGTGGGTTTTTACCTTTACCTGGCAAGAGACATCATTGCCTGTGATGTGGACAAAGTCCTCAGGCTAGACCCATCACAAAGACATGATGCCGAGGCAGAATGAATCTCTCGCTGACTTTGATTTTTCAGTTGCACAACTCTTTTGAGTCTACTGTAACATGCTTTTCATTTAGTTTTTTTTTAAAACCTTTTTGGCATTTGCAGTTGGACTTCTGTAATTTTACAGTATGCAAGTGCTGAATATACAGACATTTAGTAATATTCAGTATAATACTATACTTGCAGTGTACAATTTATTCAATTTATTCACCTTATTCCTCGACCATCTTACTTGTACTCTTCTTTTCAGATTGTTTCCATCTATTGTTCGTATCAACATTCAGTGAACCTGTGTCACCTGTGCACTCTGAGCTGGCTTATTTTGTACAGTTGGTTTGATCACATCATTAGAAACAAGTGTGAACAATTTTGAGTCTTTGTGTATAAACGATGACAACAGTGTTTTAGTTGCCTGCCTGTGGAGGAAGATGATGTTGAAAGCATTTTGCAACACAAATGGTTCACAGTGCGATA
The DNA here is from genome assembly GCF_051911475.1 of Siphateles boraxobius. Taxonomy (NCBI): domain Eukaryota; kingdom Metazoa; phylum Chordata; class Actinopteri; order Cypriniformes; family Leuciscidae; genus Siphateles; species Siphateles boraxobius. The sequence continues at coordinate 25,001,469 of NW_027509042.1, forward strand.
TCCATTTTAGTCAGTGAGAATGTGCTTAGAGTTTTGCCATAAAGAGTGCATGAGATTTGCAACATGTTTAAAGGACAAGTTCGGTATTTTACACTTAAAGCCCTGATCTAAGATCCTTTCTGATGAAATAGAATGGTTAAGATTGAAATTTGGACAAATGCTGCTGTCCCAAGAATTTTCGGTTTCTGTGGTAGCAACCCAGCCGCACCACAACCCCCCCCACCTACACAATGGTTTCATAGGGGCACTGGAATAATCATTCATAAAACACATTAAACTTTAGTTTACAAAGACGTGAAACTCACCAAGTGGTCTGGGGTGTTCACAGATATGCTCACACAAAAATCACTGCAAAAGATGCTTTCCAACAGGTTTTATAACAGGGGGCTAAACAGAAACCTAAATTCTCGGGACAGTAGCATTTGTCCAAATTTTAATCTTAACCGTTCTATTTCTATCCATCAGAAACGATCTTAAAACAGGGCTTTAAGTGTAAAATACCGAACTTGTCCTTTAAGGTTTTACAGAAAAAGTGATTTATTTGACAAATTGGTTTAGGCTCTTGGTAATTTGGTTCAGAGAATGGGGTTCAGTGTTTTAGCAATTCAGAAAAACTAAAAACTAAATAAATAAAACACCTAAGGATTTTCTCTTCACCTAGTTGGATCTGTTCTGTGATGCACGTTCGTGACTCTCCTGTTCGAACTCGTTCATCAAAATGAACGAAATGACTCGAAAAAAGATTTGTTAACGAGTTTTGAACGAGTCTTTTTTCAAGTCATTTCGTTCATTCAACGCATTCAACGAACAAAATGACTCGAAAAAAGATTTGTTCATTTTGATGAATGAGTTAGAACAGGAGAGTCACGAACGTGCATTACAGAACAGAGCAAGGCGAGGATTTGGGCTTATAAAACTTAAACTTTTTTATTTATTTTTGAAATGACCGATCGTTTCGCAAGATAAGACCCTTATGCATCGTCTGGTGTCGTTTAAAGCCATTTGAAGCTGCACTGAAACTGTCATTTGGACCTTGGACCCTTTGGTACCCAATGAAGTTCATTATATGGAGAAAAATCCTAGAATGTTTTCATCAAAAACCTTAATTTCTTTTCGACTGAAGAAAGACAGACATGGACATCTTGGATGACATGGGGGTGAGTAAATTATCAGCAAAAGTTTTTTAAAAAGTGAACTAATCCTTTAAGACGGAAGTGTAAAAAAATGTCAAACACACAGAGCACGTTGTGCGTTCACACAATATTAAAAGATGCTCTCTGTCCAAATTAACCAAGCTACATGTATCAAAATTTGAAAAAAGGCAACAGTAGAGCAGGATGAAATGGACAGAAAAATTAGAAAATTGTGGGAGAGAAAAAACATGTGGAATGCTAAGAGAAGACAAAAATAGAGAAAAAGAGTAGGAGAGGTTCATGTGATATTTTGGAAAGCAGTGCCTTGAAATGGCAAAAAAAAGTGACATCATGTTAGATTTCTGTGTCTAATTTAGAGAAGTATGTTTAGTATTTTGCAGGACACTGTGTAGTGTTTTGCAAAAAGTGTAAGGCTGAGAGTGTGTAAATTGCAAAAAAAAAAAATAAAAAAAAAATAAACGTCTCAGGTTACGTATGTAACCCTGGTTCCCTGAGAGGGAACGAGACGCTGCGTTGAGACGCGGTGGGAACGCTCTGCGTGATTGCGTCGTGAAGCACGTGTATAATCAGTACAATGGAAGAGCGAGACGTCATAGGCGGTGACGTCATAGACCAGGAAGCTATAAAGCACACCAGAAAACAGACCGCGACAGCTTCTGAAAAAGCCTGAAGCAAGTCGATCAGGGCATGAAGGAAGTATGGCGGGAGAACGCAGCGTCTCGTTCCCTCTCAGGGAACCAGGGTTCCCTTTCAGTCGATAACGTCGGACGTAGTCGACGCGACTGAAATGGGATCACGCTAGGGAGCCTGTCTTCTTCGAGTACTATTGAACGAGCCAATGTAATTGGCGTGCGTGATTCGCATCAAACACTCCGCCCCCGCGGCGCGGGTATAAATACGGAAGTGGATGCACGCACTAGTTGCCTTTCGCTTCGGAGCCGATCGTTTGATGTCTCTGAGAGTGCTGTTGTCTACAACGAGCGAGTGTGTTGGTGTTCTTCAGGAAGACTCTCCCAGTGCTGGTGTTCTACAGCGCGAGTGCAGCGGTGATCGCGAGCTTTGAGCTCTCAACTGCTGTTTTAACAGCAACAAATTTCTAAATGTTTGTGTGTGTTGATGGCTGGTTAGAGGGCGGTAAACTGAGTGCTTCACTGTTTCAGTTCTCTGTTCAGTGTTGCCGCGGTCATTCCCCTGTGTGCTCCGGCACTGGTGACGGTCCTATTTTCTGAAAGAGCAACACGGGTGCGTTTGCGTCTTTTTCAAGATGTCATTCCACCCGTGCGTTTCTGGGTGCGGTCGTTCCCTGTCTCTCTCTGATGGTCACAACTGTTGTGTCACGTGTTTGGCTTACAGCACGCTGAGACAGCTTTTCTGGACAGCTCATGTTTTCACTGTGGGAACATGACTGTCGCAGTGTTGAGGGCGAGACTCGCCTTCGTTCGCGGAGAGCGAGTCCCCATTACCATGCCCCACCCTCGGGTGCTGTGTGGGATGGGTGACCGGAGGATAGTGTTGGATGTCCCGCCCGGTAACCATTCCCTGTGGGCTCCTCACTCCTCCCTTCCACTGCAACCACTGGAGCCTCCTGTGTTGTCTGCTGGTCCATCTGTAATGGGTGGGCCAGCGGTTGGAGGACAGGACGCCGATTGCAGCATCGGAGGGTGAGCTGACTTCTAGAGATGATGACTCGGCTGCATTGTCTCCCTCCGGGAGTTCAATGTTGCCCGAGCCGGATCCAGAATTATCAGCTATGCTGAAACGGGCCGCCGAGGCTGCCGGGCTCGAGTGGAACCTCCACCGTGTCCCGTTCAGTCTCGGTTGGAATCTGGAGTTTGGTATCTTGGGGCGGGCCACGCTGGTTCTCAGCTCGCCGCCCCAGTGCCTTTCTTTCCCGAAATGCATGGAGAGCTTGTCAGGTGGTGAACAGCATCTTTCTCTGCCAGAAACTGCCTGACTAGCTTTTCCCCCTCATTACCCTTGATGGAGGAACGGTGAAGGGTTGCGAGGTGTCCCTCCATTGGAGCGGTCTGTCGACACAGGTGCACCTGTGTCCGGCGGCCGCTGCCTTTTGGGGAGATCCTCGTCTCCCCCCTAAGGCCTGTGAGTTTCGTCTGCTCCGACGGGCAGAGCTTACAAAGCCTATGGGCAAGCCCCTTCCTCTTGCGTGCCATGGCGTTGCTGCAGGCTAGGGCACCCATGGCATGCACGAGGGTAATCCAGACCGTGCGCTCATAGGTGAGCACCGCACTGCATCCGACCTCACCCTCCGGGGTACGGGTGTCGTAGCGTGCGTGATCGGTCTGGCGATGTCCACCTTGGTGGTCCAGTAGCGCCTTCGTTGGCTCAGCCTGGTTGGTATGGCGGATGCGGACAAGGTTCGGTTCCTGGTCTCCCCAATTTCCCAGGTTGGGCTGGTCGGCGACGCGGGGGAGAACTGCATCAAACAGTTCTCTGCCGCTCAAGCGCAGACGGAGGTCATCCGGCACATCCTGCCCCGGTGGCCAGCTGCTGCTTCCAACCGCCGCCGGTGGCAGCTCCTCCGCCTGCTCGTCGCCGTGGGCGTTCTCCGGCCGCCGCTCCTGCTGGCCCTCCGCAGCAGCCTCCACCCAGGCCTCAGCATGGAGCCGGCCGCAGTTGAGACGCCCAGCCCGCTCCAGGCGCTGCCAAGCCAGGTGGCAAGCGACAGCGAAAGCATTCCGGAGCGGGCCGCCCAGGAATGGATGAGATGCTCTTGGAGTGGCACGATCACTCCCTCCCCCCGGGTGAGGGCCGGGTGGAGCCTTTGTTTGTGTGTGTGTCTGTTCTGCCGCTGGCTCCCTAAAAAAAAAAAAAAAAAAAGCGGAGCAAGCGGTACCCACACTTCAAAGAGAGAGCAATTTCATCTGTTCCTGGGTCCCAAGAGGGCCAGTCTGGCGGGTGTGACCCTGTATAGCCTTACACCCCTCAGCTCCCCCTTGGTCGCCAGCAGGCAGCTTGGTGCGTTCGAGGACCCGGTCATCCGCCTTCTCACGCGCCCCCTGCCGCTTGTGGAGACAGGTAAGTGTTGCACAGCACACTAACACCACTCTCTCTACTTTGCTGCCCCACCTCAGGCTCGGCTACCCCGCTCAAGTCAGTGATAGTCATCACATTAGGTGTTGAGCAGACGTGCTCCTGAAAATTCAGTGATATTCATCACACCGAGTGTTGAGCAGTGCTCCTGACTTGTGCGTGCTTATCTTATCCTGCTGGCGAAGGATTTGATATAGCCGCTCCTCCAGCCGGTACGAAGGCCAGTGTAAACTCGTTCTTCGTGCTACTAGGGGGTGGGTCGTGACCATCTTGGCCCAAGATTGGTCTGCAGCTTTGACCTGAAAGACAGGTGCTTCAGATCTCTACCTCCCGCACCGCAGGCCATCCTGTGTGTTGCGTCTAAGGGTGGAGTATCAGTACAGTGTCCTTCCCCTCGAGTGCTCCAGAGCCCGTTGGGTCTTCAGGTCAACTGGAAGAGAGTAATCTCGCCCACGGGCTGAGTATCTCTTTTCTAGTTTTGGAGAGGTACTCGGTCCAACATGTCTCTCCAATGAGAATGTGTTCAGCTGGTGTTGAAGTGAGAAAGGGTCCCACTGAAAGAACTTTCAGAGGCTCCTGGGGTATATGGTAGTCGCAGCCTTTGGCTCCCTCCATATGTGACCGCTTCAGCGCTAGCTTCACGATCGAGTCCCGAGGTGACCGTGGCAGAGCAGCTCACCCTGTGTGACTATAGTTCATCCCGGTCTGCTGCCAAACCCTCTTCAACAGAGGGGCCATGTACAAAGGGCGTGTTTTAACGGGGGCCTGGGCGACCCCCGACTACACGGGCATTCGTGCCTCGAGTTGTTAGACATTGCGACCGTTGCGCAAGCTTCCCCTGCATGTCACAAACTCACCCGTCACCTCCTCCTTGGAGTCAGACGCTTCTGAGGGCGCCTTGTTCCACTCCTCCCGCTTACTCAATCGTGCCGCCATCGAGCCTCACGACAGTTATAGCCAGGGCAAGTGGAGACTCCATCCCCTGGGTCCGGCTGGGTCATAACCATTCCGGGGCCGCTCAGTTGCCCCCCCCGGTTTTATTTTTCCGCCAGTGTTTGGGTAAACCGAGCGGACTACCCTTGGACAAACACTGGGACTCAGCTGCCCCAGGGGCCCGCAGAAATGCGTTTAACCCCAGTGAGCCTTCTAAAAGTGACTGCGACTCATGGTCGCCTGGCGCCTGCAAGTCAGTGAAATCATCACTCTTCATGTTGAGCAGAATTGCTCCTGAAACTCAGTGAAGTTCATCGCACTCAGGTGTTGAGCAGCAATGCTCCTGTAGCTCAGTGAGTCCATCACAGGTGGCTCAGTGAATTCATCACACGCAGTGCTGAGCAGAAATGCTCCTGGTGCTCAGTGAAGTTCCTCGCACTCAAGTGTTGAGCAGAAATGCTCCTGAAGCTCAGTGAGTTTATCACACTCAGGTGTTGAGCAGTAATGCTCCTGAAGCTCAGTGAACTTGTCACACTCAAGTGCTGAGCAGAAATGCTCCTGTCGCTCAGTGAGGTTCTTCGTACTCAAGTGTTGAGCAGAAATGCTCCTGAAGCTCGGTGAGTTTATCACACTCAGGTGTTGAGCAGGAATGCTCCTGAAGCTCAGTGAACTTGTCACAACCAAGTGCTGAGCAGAAAATGCTCCTGAAGCCCAGTGATCTTCACATGTTGTGTTGAGCAATGCTCCTGTCTTTTGCGCCCGTCACTTGCACCTACGTGCCATGTCAGGAGAGGAACAGGTCTTCATAGTTGCCCCTTATTGGCCCAACTAGACCTGGTTCCCTTCAACAGCCTTCCTGACTTCCCCTGGAAACTCTTTCGGGGACGGGGCACGATGGCACACGCGTTCTTCCCCCGGAGATTCCGGGCGGTCTTACATCTGAACGCGGAGGTTCAGGTGGCTATCACAAGAACATGTGATAGTTACCATCACTTCTGCGAGCACCCCCTAGAATTGGGTAGCGTGCTTACGCCTTTAGAAGTGGAACCTAGTCGTTGAGTGCGTCTTCTCTCCTGAGGAGATCCTGAAAGCTTTCGATCACTTCAGTGCTCTCTTTCCTGCAAAATGGGTTGCAGTAGGCTGTTTTCCTAAATCACCCTCAAAATGATGTTGCCTCGGTGTTTAAACGACGCTCATCGTGTTGCAGAAGTATGCAGAAGCACGTTCTGGTCGTCAGGTTCCTGAGGAGCAAGGTCTTGTAAATCCTTGTGTCCCTCTTTATCCTCTTGGGCCTTGTCCCTGGTGCGACTGCACTGCAGAGACCGCCCCTGAGCCACTGCAGGTAGTGAGTTAAAAATTCTGTCATATCAGTTCTCCTGCTCGCGTGGTCTCTACTAGAGGGTAGGGACTTGCTCGCTTTCGGTCAACATATTGTGCCTGGAGTCTGGGCCGGCTAACTCTCACAAGCTGAGACCCCGGCTCGGATTGTGCCCAAGGTTCCTACCTCTCCCGTAATAGGAGCAGGTGGTGAGCCTGCAAGCGCTGCCCTGGAGGAGGCAGATCCAGCCCTGGCTTCTCTGTCCGTTCGCTTGGACGTGTACAGAATGCAAGTCATAGACCTCAGACCAGCTCTTCAAATATCTGTTGGAATTCAGTAGAGAGGGAAGGCTGTTTCCATGCAAAGTTGCACTTAGTGCTTGCCTTCATTTCGGCAAAGATCCGAGATGCAACATGTCCACTTAGGTGTTGAGCTCCTCTATGATGAGTGTAAAGTGCTCCGCCTGGGCGTTGACGATATACTTTGCTAAACAGATTCTAGAGTTGGGGGCTGGACGACACCTGGTTGAACCGCTGCTTCCCGTGGGCTCCCTTCTCATGAAGCCAGTTTCACCGTGAGCCCGGTTCAAGTGTCGGCTTGCTGCGCCATTCCCCTCCTATGGACTGGATACGTGCGCCTTTCTACTCCAGTTGAGTTCCCTTAAAATTGAACCCTGTTGAGTTCCTCCACACCCCTCCGACGTCGGACGGGCGGAACGTCTGGTGTTAGGCCTACCACTCGTAAGCAGTGTGGAACCTGTGTTAGGCTGGGTCCATATGTTGCGGTCCCTTCGGTGACCCCATATGTGTATTCTTCCACGATACGGCTCCCTGCGGTGAGCCCGTGTCTTCCCTCGGCAGAGTCTCTCTGCCGTCACTGTCCGGTGTGTCTCCCCCCGTCTTAGGCTGGAGCCACCCCAGTGACATTCCATATGTTAGACTGCCCGGTTTCCGCCCAGTTCATATGTGTATTCTCCACATTACCTCCCTCTGGGTTGGATGTGGCTTCCGCAGCGTCCCTTCCTTCCAACGTACGGGGAACGCTTTCCCAGTGGTCCTGTAGGAACAGCAGTGACTTCCCTGGCCTAAGCCCTGTCCTTCCCCGCCTTAAGTTTGCGGGGGCATCAGGAGGCTTTGGTTTAGGCACTGGAAGGTGGCAGCGTTAGTGGCGTGTTCAATGGTTGATCCCATTTCAGTCGCGTCGACTACGTCCGACGTTATCGACTGAAAGGGAACGTCCTGGTTGCGTATGCAACCCACCGTTCCCTGAAGGAGGGAACGGAGGACGTAGTCCCCTTGCCACTACCGCTGGACCACCGCTGACCCCGGGTTACTCTCGGCTCCTCAGCGAAAAGCAACTAGTGCGTGCATCCACTTCCGTATTTATACCCGCGCCGCGGGGGCGGAGTGTGTGATGCGAATCACGCACGCCAATTACATTGGCTCGTTCAATAGTACTCGAAGAAGACAGGCTCCCTAGCGTGATCCCATTTCAGTCGCGTCGACTACGTCCTCCGTTCCCTCCTTCAGGGAACGGTGGGTTGCATACGCAACCAGGACGTTACATACGTAACCTGAGACGTTCCCTTTCAAGGGAACTCGAGCTGCGTTGAGACGCGGTGGGAACCCCATACCCACTACGCCATAAGACAAATGCCCGTTCTGTGTGAAGTCCTTGCGCACACTAGAAGCAAGCAACCTAGCCCCAGGAGTGGAGAGGTGTAGGTCATAAAATCTGACAAATGTATGAGGTGAGGACCAGCCTGCCGCATTACAAATATCCTGAAGGGAAACACCTGAAATTAAAGCCTAGAGGCAGCCATACTCCTAGTAGAATGGGCCTGAACAGCCACAGGTGAACGCTGTCCGGCCGCTTCATAAGCAAGTGAGATAGCCTCAACTACCCACTTGCTCATTATCTGTTTAGATGCAGGGCAACCTATCTTAGGTTACCCGAAGCAGACAAATAATTGTTCTGATAAACGCCACTGAGCAGCTCTGTGGACCTAAGCATCCAAAGCCCGGACAGGGCATAACAGATTTAAGATTTTCCTGATCTGGGCAATTAAAGGTGGAGGACAGAAGGCCTGGAGCACAAATGACCGCACATTTAGTAGGGACCTAGAAATACAACCCGATCTGGGGTGAAGAAATACTACCACCAACCAGGTGCAAATCCAAGTACGTGCAGGCCTCAGCCTCATGTACCACGGAGAAGACGAAATTAGGGATCTCTCCTCAGAGATAGCCCAGCAAAGAAACGTCCTGGTTGCGTATGCAACCCACCGTTCCCTGAAGGAGGGAACGGAGGACGTAGTCGACGCCGACTGAAATGGGATCACGCTAGGGAGCCTATCATCTTCGATTACTATTGAACGAGCCAATGGAATTTGGCGTGCGTGATTTGCATCACACACTCCGCCCCCGCGGTGCGGGTATAAATACGGAAGTGGATGCACGCACTAGTTGCTTTTCGCTGAGGAGCCGAGAGTAACCCGGGGTCAGCGGTGGTCCAGCGGTAGTGGCAAGGGGACTACGTCCTCCGTTCCCTCCTTCAGGGAACGGTGGGTTGCATACGCAACCAGGACGTTCCCTTTCAGTCGATAACGTCGGACGTAGTCGACGCCGACTGAAATGGGATCAACCATTGAACACGCCACTAACGCTGCCACCTTCCAGTGCCTAAACCAAAGCCTCCTGATGCCCCCGCAAACTTAAGGCGGGGAAGGACAGGGCTTAGGCCAGGGAAGTCACTGCTGTTCCTACAGGACCACTGGGAAAGCGTTCCCCGTACGTTGGAAGGAAGGGACGCTGCGGAAGCCACATCCAACCCGAGGGAGGTAATGTGGAGAATACACATATGAACTGGGCGGAAACCGGGCAGTCTAACATATGGAATGTCACTGGGGTGGCTCCAGCCTAAGACGGGGGGAGACACACCGGACAGTGACGGCAGAGAGACTCTGCCGAGGGAAGACACGGGCTCACCGCAGGGAGCCGTATCGTGGAAGAATACACATATGGGGTCACCGAAGGGACCGCAACATATGGACCCAGCCTAACACAGGTTCCACACTGCTTACGAGTGGTAGGACTAACACCAGACGTTCCGCACGTCCGACGTCGGAGGGGTGTGGAGGAACTCAACAGGGTTCAATTTTAAGGGAACTCAACTGGAGTAGAAAGGCGCACGTATCCAGTCCATAGGAGGGGAATGGCGCAGCAAGCCGACACTTGAACCGGGCTCACGGTGAAACTGGCTTCATGAGAAGGGAGCCCACGGGAAGCAGCGGTTCAACTAGGTGTCGTCCAGCCCCCAACTCTAGAATCTGTTTAGCAAAGTATATCGTCAACGCCCAGGCGGAGCACTTTACACTCATCATAGAGGAGCTCAACACCTAAGTGGACATGTTGCATCTCGGATCTTTGCCGAAATGAAGGCAAGCACTAAGTGCAACTTTGCATGGAAACAGCCTTCCCTCTCTGCTGAATTCCAACAGATATTTGAAGAGCTGGTCTGAGGTCTATGACTTGCATTCTGTACACGTCCAAGCGAACGGACAGAGAAGCCAGGGCTGGATCTGCCTCCTCCAGGGCAGCGCTTGCAGGCTCACCACCTGCTCCTATTACGGGAGAGGTAGGAACCTTGGGCACAATCCGAGCCGGGGTCTCAGCTTGTGAGAGTTAGCCGGCCCAGACTCCAGGCACAATACGTTGACCGAAAGCGAGCAAGTCCCTACCCTCTAGTAGAGACCACGCGAGCAGGAGAACTGATATAACAGAATTTTTAACTCACTGCCTGCAGTGGCTCAGGGGCGGTCTCTGCAGTGCAGTCGCACCAGGGACAAGGCCCAAGAGGATAAAGAGGGACACAAGGATTTACAAGACCTTGCTCCTCAGGAACCTGACGATCAGAACGTGCTTCTGCATACTTCTGCAACACGATGAGCGTCGTTTAAACACCGAGGCAACATCATTTTGAGGGTGATTTAGGAAAACAGCCTACTGCAACCCATTTTGCAGGAAAGAGAGCACTGAAGTGATCGAAAGCTTTCAGGATCTCCTCTGGAGAGAAGACGCACTCAACGACTAGGTTCCACTTCTAAAGGCGTAAGCACGCTACCCCATTCTAGGGGGTGCTCGCAGAAGTGATGGTAACTATCACACATTCTTGTGATAGCCACCTGAACCTCCGCGTTCAGATGTAAGACCGCCCGGAATCCCCGGGGGAAGAACGCGTGTGCCATCGTGCCCCGCCCCCGAAGAGTTTTCCGGGTAAGTCAGGAAGGCTGTTGATGGGAGCCAGGTCTAGTTGGGCCAATAAGGGGCAACTATGAAGACCTGTTCCTCTCCTGACTTGGCACGTAGGTGCAAGTGACGGGCGCAAAAGACAGGAGCATTGCTCAACACAACATGTGAAGATCACTGGGCTTCAGGAGCGTTTTCTGCTCAGCACTTGGGTGTGACAAGTTCACTGAGCTTCAGGAGCATTCCTGCTCAACACCTGAGTGTGATAAACTCACCGAGCTTCAGGAGCATTTCTGCTCAACACTTGAGTACGAAGAACCTCACTGAGCGACAGGAGCATTTCTGCTCAGCACTTGAGTGTGACAAGTTCACTGAACTTCAGGAGCATTCCTGCTCAACACCTGAGTGTGATAAACTCACTTAGCTTCAGGAGCATTTCTGCTCAACACTTGAGTGCGACGAATTTCACTGAACGACAGGAGCATTTCTGCTCAGCACTTGAGTGTGACAAGTTCACTGAGCTTCAGGAGCATTACTGCTCAACACCTGAGTGTGATAAACTCACTGAGCTTCAGGAGCATTTCTGCTCAACACTTGAGTGCGAGGAACTTCACTGAGCACCAGGAGCATTTCTGCTCAGCACTGCGTGTGATGAATTCACTGAGCTACCTGTGATGGACTCACTGAGCTACAGGAGCATTGCTGCTCAACACCTGAGTGCGATGAACTTCACTGAGTTTCAGGAGCAACTCTGCTCAACATGAAGTGTGATGATCTCACTGACTTGAGCAGGCGCAAGGCGACCCTGAGTCGCAGTCACTTCTTAGAAGGCTCACTGGGGTTAAACGTATTCTGCGGGCCCCCGGGGCAGCTGAGACCCAGTGTTTGTCCAAGGGTAGTCCGCTCGGTTTACCCAAACACTGGCGGAAAAATAAAACCGGGGGGGCAATTGAGCGGCCCCGGAATGGTCAAGACCCAGTGGACCCAGGGGATGGAGTCTCCACTTGCCCTGGCTATAACTGTCGTGAGGCTCGATGGCGGCACGATTGAGTAAGCGGGAGGAGTGGAACAAGGCGCCCTCAGAAGCGTCTGACTCCAAGGAGGAGGTGACGGGAGAGTTTGTGACACCCGCAATGTCTAACAACTCGAGGCACGAATGCCCGTGTAGTCGGGGGTCGCCCAGGCCCCCGTTAAAACACGCCCTTTGTACATGGCCCCTCTGCTGAGGAGGGTTTGGCAGCAGACCGGGATGAACTATAGTCACACAGGGTGAGCTGCTCTGCCACGGTCACCTCGGGACTCGATCGTAAAGCTAGCGCTGAAGCGGTCACATACGGAGGAAGCCAAAGGCTGCGGCTATCGTATACCCCAGGAGCCTCTGAATCTTTTCAGTGGGACCCTTTCTCACTTCAACACCAGCTGAACACATTCTCACTGGAGAGACGTGTTGGACCGAGTACCTCTCCAAAACTGAAAAAGAGATACTCAGCCCGTGGGCGAGATTACTCTCTTCCAGTTGACCTGAAGACCCAACGGGCTCTGGAGCACTCGAGGGGAAGGACACTACGTGTCTTTCAGGTCAAAGCTGCAGACCAATCTTGGGCCAAGATGGTCACGACTCACCACCTAGTAGCACGAAGGACGAGTCCTCGCCTGGTCTTCGTACTGGCTGGAGGGCGGCTATATCAAATCCTTCGCCAGCAGGATAAGACAAACACGCCGAAGTCAGGAGCACTTTTGCTCCCCACTCGGTGTGATGAATATCACTGAATTTTCAGGAGCACGTCTGCTCAACACCTAATGTGGTGACCATCACTGACTTGAGCGGGGTAGCCGAGCCTGAGGTGGGGCAGCAAAGTAGAGATAGTGGTGTTAGTGTGCAGTGCAACACTTACCTGTCTCCACTAGCGGCAGGGGATGTGAGAAGGCGGATGACCGGGTCCTCGAACGCCCCAAGCTGCCTGTTGGCGACCAAGGGAAGCTGGGGGATGTAAGGCTAATACAGGGTCACACCCGCCATACTGGCCCACTTGGGACTCCGGAATAGAAAAATTGCTCTTTTTCTGAATATGTGGGTACCGCTGACCCCGTTTTTATAGGGGCCAGGCGGCGGAACAGACACACACATAACAAAAAACTCCAGCCGGCCCTCCAACCAGCCAGAGGGAGTGGATCGGCGACCACTCCACAAGCAACTCTTCCATCCCTGAGAGCCCGTCCAGGTTCAGCGTTTTCTTTTGCGCTGGAGCTTACCACCTGGCTTGGCAGCGCCTGGAGCGGGCTGGGCGCCCCTTCCGCGGCCGGCTCCGCACCGGAACCTGGGTGAAGGCTGCTGCGGCGGTCCCGCGGGAGCTGAGGCGGCTGCAGATGGACGCCCTCGGCGACGAGCAGGCGGAGGATCTGACCTCGGGGGGCGGGTGAAGGCAGCAGCGTCCCTCCGAGGCAGGATGTGCCGGATGGCCTCCGTCTGTTTCTGAGCTGTAGAGAACTGTTGGGCAAAGTTCTCCACAGCGTCGCCGAATAACCCAACCTGGGAAATGGGAGAGTCCAGGAACCGAACCTTGTCCGCATCTCTCATATCGGCCAGGTTGAGCCAGAGATGGCGCTCCTGGACCACTAGTGTGGACATCGCCGAACCCACCGCGCGAGCTGCAACCTTCGCCGCCCGGAGGGCGAGGTCAGTTGCAGTGCGGAGCTCACCCATGAGCTCAGTGTCCGAACTACCCTCGTGCATGTTCATGAGTGCCTGGGCCTGGTGGACCTGGAGCAACGCCATGGCATGCAAGGAGGAAGCGGCTTGCCCACAAGCTTTGTAAGCCTTGCCCGTAAGAGCGGACGAGAACTTACAGGCTTTAGAGGGGTGACGAGGATCACCTCTCCAGGAAGCGGCCGCCGTTGGGCATAACTGCATCGCAACGGCCCGCTCCACCGGAGGGATAGCCTCGTAACCCTTCACCGCTCCCCAATCAAGGGTAGTGAGGGGGGAGGAGCTACTCAGGCGGTTTCTGGCAGAGAAAGGTGCCATCCATGCCCTCGTAAGCTCCTCATGCACTTCAGGAAAGAAAGGAACCGGGGCGGCGGACTGAGAACCAGTACGGCCCGCCCCGATATACCAATCATCCAACCGAGACGGCTCGGGACACGGTGGAGGGTTCCACACGAGCCCTACCACCTCGGCGGCCTTTTTCAGCATAGCTGACATCTCTGGATCTGGCTCGGGCAACACTGGTCTCCCGGAGGGAGGCAGTGCAGCCGAGTCATCATCTCCAGAGTTCAGCTCCCCCTCCGATGCTGCGATTGACAACGTATCCCCTGGAGGGGCCCCAAATGACACGGCTGGCCCGTCCATTACAGAGGGACCAGCGGGATCAATGGGGAGCTCCACCGGTTGCGGTGTGAAAGAGGAGTGAGGGACCCACGGGGCGTGGCCGGGCGGATTACCCCTCACTGTGATCCTCAGATCACCCAGCTTGGACGGCACCCCAGTCCTCCTCTGGGAAGGTAACCCAGAGCAAGAACAGGGGCGGGGCCCAGAGGTGGGGACTGCACCAACGCTTTTGACGAAGGCGAGTCTAGATCTCAACACCGAGATGGACATGTTCCCGCAGTGAGAACATGACTCATCCACGAAAGCTGCCTCGGCATGCTGTAAGCCCAAACATGCGACACAACTTTCGTGACCGTCAGAAGGGGATAGTGCCAGACCGCACCCAGAAACGCACAGATGGAATGGCATCTTGAAAAAGACGCACTCACACCCGTGTTGCTCTTTTAGGAAATGGGACCGTCACCAGTGCCGGAGCACACAGGGAATGACCGCGGCAAACACTGAATAGTCTTTCAACTAACAGTGAAGCACTCACTTCTCGCCCTCTAACCAACCGTCAACACACAAACAAACAGTAGAAATTTGATGCTGTTAAAACAGCAGTTGAGAGCTGAGAAGCTCGCGATCACCGCTGCACCACGCTGTAGAACACCAACACTGGAGAGGTCTTCCCGCAAGAACACCGACACACTCGCTCGTTGAACACAACAGCACTCTTCAGAGACATCAAAGACGAACGGCTCCGAAGCGAAAGGCAACTAGTGCGTGCATCCACTTCCGTATTTATACCCGCGCCGCGGGGGCGGAGTGTGTGATGCAAATCACGCACGCCAAATTCCATTGGCTCGTTCAATAGTAATCGAAGATGATAGGCTCCCTAGCGTGATCCCATTTCAGTCGGCGTCGACTACGTCCGACGTTATCGACTGAAAGGGAACATTCATTACAGAAATCAAGTACTGTACCAAAAAGGGCAGAAACGAGATTCAGAAGGCGTTCTCTGCACCAGGCAGAGAACAGCATATTAGTCTTCTCGTGGAGGGAGCTCTAGACTGGAGTATGGTCTCCACGACTCGGTCAAGAAACCTGAATCTATGAGCTGGGCCCCCTCAGAGGCCGAGCCCACAGTATCCACAACTCCAGAGCTCCCAGGAGCAAAGATATCGGGAAAAGCGTATAGGTGTAGTGGCAACCACACCTATTACATTACATCCAGTCCAAGCGGAGCTGGATGCGTGAGGGAGAAACACAAGGGCAATGCATTGTACAAGCGATGCGAAAGGTCGACTTGTAGTTTGACCGAAGTTCTCCCTAAGAAGCTCCACCACCTCGGGGTGAAGTCTCCATTCCCCGGGCCACAGCCCCTGCCTCAACAGGATATCTGCTCTGATATACGAGACCATCAGTGTGTTGTCCGGACCCTTCGCCGACCAACCACTCATGATTGCCCCCGACTTGTGAGGGAAACATCCGTCGATAGCATTATGCGTCGACAAGAAGCCCCCAACACTGGGCCTGGGCGAGGAACCAAGGTTCTTCCACATGACCGAGGCACGAAGGCATAGCTGCGTGACCTTGATCATGCAAAAACGGATTTCCCCTTGGAGAAAACCCCTTGGTCCCGAGCCACCACTGCAGGGGTCTCATGTACAGAAGGCCAAAATTAACTACGTTGGACGCAACTGCCATGAGCCCCAGCCAAAGACCGTTCACCGAGCGGCCACTCATGACCGCCCCCCATCCTGTGAGGGAAGCATCCGTCGATAGCGTGACGCGTCGACAAGAAGCACCCAGCACTGGGCCCTGGGCGAGGAACCAAGGTTTCTTCCACATGACCGAGGCACGAAGGCATAGCCGCGTGACCTTGATCATGCGAAAAACGGATTTCCCCTCGGAGAAAACCCCTTGGTCCCGAGCCACCACTGCAGGGGTCTCATGTACAGAAGGCCAAAAGTTACTACGTTAGACGCAACTACCATGAGCCCCAACAGTCTCAGAGACTGTTTGCAGTGAGTGACTGACCTAGTTTTACATTCTTTACGGCTGTGAGAATCGCAGAAATACGTGCAGGAGACAGACGTGCTTGCATTGCTGTCGAATCCCATAATACACCTAGAAAGTGGTCCTCAAGCTGGGAGGAGTACACTCTTTTTGGTGTTGAGCCGCAACCCCAACCTCCTTATGTGGGACAGAACGACATCTCGATGTTGAACTGCCAAAAGCTCGGACTGAGCTAAAAATCAACCAATCGTCGATATAATTTAATACGCGAATGCCCTGGAATCTCAGAGGAGCCAGAGCTGCATCCACGCATATTGTAAAAGGTGTGGGGTGATAACCTAGGCCGAATGGAAGAACCCGATACTGGTATGCTTCGCCCCTGAAAGCAAACCTCAGGAACCTCCTGTGATGAGGATGGATAGATAAGTAAGCGTCCTTTAACTCTATTGTGACAAACCAGTCCTCGGACTGAATCTGTCACACAATCATATTTAGCGTAAGCATAATATGCTGTTTAATTGACGCAGGTCTAGAGTAGGACGCAACCCCTCATCCTCTTTCGGAACAATGAAGTAATGGCAGTAAAACCCTGACTGTCTGCCGGGAGGAGGAACCCCTTCTACAGCTCCTTTTGCAGAAGTGTCAGTACTTCCTGCTCCATAACCAAAGCCTGCTCGGGGTCCACCACAGTGGGGAGGACCCCTAGAAATCTGGGCGGACAAGAACCGAATTCTGAACCCTTTTCTATAGTGTGCAGGACCCACCGAGAAATATGTGGCAGTAGTTTCCACGCTGCCAGAAATTCTACTAGGGGAACCAGTCTCTCAAGACTGGCCTCTGGATTTGGTTGAACAGTCAGTACGGTGCCCTGAAGCGGCGAACCGGCAGGGAACAACCGAACTGACCGTTCTACGACCCTCCTCGGAGGATCGTATGGGGACGCTGACACCTCGGTGCCCTGAACGGCGAACCGGCAGGGAACAACCGAACTGGCAGCGCTGCGACCCTCCTCAGAGAGTCGCACCCCAGAGGGCGCCGAGGAGAAACGATTTCTCAAAACCGTCCCTGCCCCGGAGGAGCCCTCAGAAGCTTTATTAGAGATGACAGTCCTCAGATCTTGCCTCCCTTTAAATAACTTAGTTCCAATGACCCTCCTCGGAGGATCATTGGAAAAAGCAGGCACCTCGGCAACCTGAAACGGCGAACCGGCAGGGAAACCGAACTGACTGCTCTACGACCCCCCTCGGAGGATCGTTTGGGGACACTGACACCTTGGTGTCCTGAACGGCGAACCGGCAGGAAAACCGAACTGGCAGCGCTGCGACCCTCCTCAGAGAGTCGCACCCCAGAGGGCGCCGAGGAGAAACGATTTTCTCAAAAACCATCCCTACCCCGGAGGGGACCACCCTTTAGAAGCCTGATAGCCTCGGCATCAGGGCTTCCTATTGTCCAAGCTTTTTTAGAGATAAAATAGTCCTCAGATCTTGCATATCTCTAACTGGCTAGACTGCTACCGCCACCCAAGTCCCCTTTGATTGTGGAGGAGCCCAAATGGCGATGCTCGCTGTGCTGCGAGGAGCTTAGTAGACTGAGACTGCTCCGCCTAGCAGTCTCAGGAACATAGATTGGTGAGGAAGAAACCTCTGGAACGCCGCTGAACGGTTTATTCTTAGTTTCTTGAAAGCGGAGCATCCAGAAGAACAGACATAATTTTATCTTATTTTTCTTTACTTTTAAATCAGAAAAACGTATATATATATATATATATATATATATATATATATATCAGTCCGTGGCCACCAGCAGGAAAACAACCGAACTGGCCGTGTGCGACCCTCCTCAGAGAATCGCCACCCAGAGGACGCAGAGGAGAAACGATTTCTCGAAACCGTCCCTCCCCAGTATAGTTTATCTGTTTTTGCACGACGCAATTCTCGAATAGCGTCAGTGCTGACAACCTCACATTCATCCATGTCTTTATAATTTACCCACCAGCGTTGCCTAAAAATTATTATTTTTTTTTTTAGATGGCTGGTGGGTAACGTCGGGGTAAAAAATTATGACGCCGACTCGGGAGAGAGAAAGCTAGCAAGCGTCTCTTTAACCCGAGGCACTGTCATACCATGATACTTAATACCCATAGCATTACTATAGTTAGACGTAGGGCATTAAACACATAAAATAGAAACCGACTTATTCCACGATCTTGACACCTCAGTGTGGTGTGGAGATAGGGAAGAACGGCAGTCCCCGACGAGGAGGCTGAGATACAGAGTTTTTCTGTTTTTAGATTTATTTAATCTAATAAACTCCTTATTTTCACTCTCATAAAGTTCAGCTGGCCAGAAAATATTTAACTAGCAACAACACTAGATAAACCTCCTTTTAAAGCTCCTCTTTATTCAACAGAGTTATTTATTCATTTATTGAAAACTCAAACATCTGCCTTTTCTTAATATCTTTATTTGTTTTGTTCTCTTTTTCTAAACAAAACACTAACGATACCAATTCCTCGGAACTGGAAATCGCCAGCACTGGATCTGGCAGGTGAAAGCTGAGATAGGGCAGAGCCCGTCCCAACCCCCGCTTTCAGATCCGTTTGCGAACCCCAAAATGCGATTCGCCGCCGTGCATCGGCAACAGCGGGACCCGCGCGGGGAGCGCGAACCGAACCGTCCTCCTCGAAGAACGCCCGGCGGGAGCGGAGCGTCCTCACGGACAGTTTCTCGCAATGCTCACAGTCAGCCCCCTCGAGAACTGTCTGTGGCATGCTCCACTCCCAAATAGTAACAAAAAGCTGATGTGTGTGTGTCCCCACCCGTGATATAACGTGGGCAGGGAACAACACAAAAGCTGCTTGCTCTCTTTTGCCATAATATATATATATATATATATTGCAACTTGACAGACAACAATAAATATGACAAGGACAGAATACACAGATCGCTTGCTGAAGGCAACAGAAGCTGTCGCGGTCTGTTTTCTTGTGTGCTTTATAGCTTCCTGGTCTATGACGTCACCGCCTATGACGTCTCGCTCTTCCATTGGACTGATTATACACGTGCTTCACGACGCAATCACGCAGAGCGTTCCCACCCCGTCTCAACGCAGCTCGAGTTCCCTTGAAAGGGAACGGTAGGCCTCAGTGTGGAGATTTATTTAATATCAGAATAGAGACCACAAAGGTTGAATTACAGCAGTTTTCTGTCCGACTTGAGAAGAGAGTGTGTTTTCCGTCTCTGTAGAGAAGAGAGCATATCTTTCACATGCTAATGGCATTTTTATCTCGATGTTCTAATTGATGGCTGTAGCAATGCGGGTATACAGCTAATGACACACGTGCACACACACACTTACACAGGTTGATAGGGCAGCGGTCTCACCATCTCACACTCCTGACAATGGGATCATTTAACTTACACTTGCCCCCTCTTTAAACACAATCACGTGTGCATAATATGCACATGCACATAAAAAAACAAAGAATGAATCATTTACTCTCACACCCCTTTATGATCCTATATCGATTTTCATTATTTTCCTCATACACACATGCTCACTCTACATGTGTACTGGCTCCATATATAGATAATTATACTGATTCAGTGGCTTCTGGTATAGTCATTGCTGTGACAAAGAATTATTGTCACCTGACAAACGGAGCACGTCTATGCCTGAACACACACACACACACACACACACACACACACACACACACACACACACACACACACACACACACACACACACACACACACGTCTATATTTTTAACAGGGGACTATTGCTGTACACTGGCCAAGAGGGGACTGCTGTTTCTGGTCATTTTGAAGAAACAAAAATGACATACAAAATTTTCTTTTAAGGTCTTTTTTCATTATATAACTTTAAATATGCATTTTTTATTTAAAATTTTTATTTAAAAATGGCCGATGTCTACCTTACCAACAGGGGACTCATATAGCCTGCAATGGATCTGTGTGTGTGTGAACAGTGAAGTGAACTGGCAGTGAAATCTGTATTCATTTTGTAACTTATACATACTTATATATGTGTGTGTGTGTGTGTGTGTGTGTGTGTGTGTGTGTGTGTGTGTGTGTGTGTGTGTGTGTGTGTGTGTGTCATTATATAATGTTCAAACAGGAATCAAAGATCACAATATCAATATGCATAGAAAAACATATACAATTTAAAATTAAAAAAAGAATGACCTAACCATCAGTTATCAAAAATTTAAAAAAATATTTGCTTGAGGAAAGATCATTTAAATCTACAACGGGGTAAAAATACAGACGGACACAGTTCAAAAGCAGAGGCGAGAAGACGCCTCTTATCATTCTTAATATTATTTTTATAATATTATTTTTCTTATTTAACACTCTCTCTTCATAGATACTTTCTATGCTTTGTTATGCAGTCCCTAACAATTTACTTGCCATTGTTATGTGCCATTGCACACACACGTCTATATTACTACCATATACATGTCTATATTACTAACAGAGCAGTATCGCTCCACACTGGCCAAGAGGGGACTCTCTGAACGATTTCTATCCAACCAAGTGGGGACTGTGTGTGTGTGTGTGTCTGTGTGTGTGAAGTGAACTGGCAGTGAAATCTGTCTTCATTACAGTTACATTATATATCTTTTATATACATTATTTATATATATATATTCACACAGGCATCAGAGATCAAAATATGCATGGATAAACATATACAATATAATATTAAAAAGAGAATGACCAAACCATCAGTTATCAAAAATTAAAAAAATATTTTTTTGAGGAAAGACCATTGAAAAGACATATAACGGGTAAAAAATACAGACAGCCCGACGGCAACAGTTCAAAAGCAAACAAATAATACTGAATATCATAACACTTTCGATGAAAGCACTATAAAACATCTGAAGCTTTATGTTGTGGACATTACAGGAAAGTTATTGCTTTAGGAAATTAATTCTCTGTTGTGGCTTTATACTTACACTATATGACCGTTCAACATATCCCATTTAAGCTTATTGACAAGAACACCAAGATATTAATAATGCGACTGATAGTATCGGCTGCCTATTAACTAAAACATAATTTCTACTCTAAAAAAAATGAACCATGCCAAGATGGGACCTGCAACTCTGAACGATGTCTACCTATCTAACAGAGGACCTGTGTGTGAACAGTGAAGTGAACTGGCAGTGCAGTCTGTCTTCATTTTATAACTTTTTGTATATATATATATGTGTGTGTGTTTGTGTGTTCACACAGGCATCAGAGATCACAATATGCATAGATAAACATATACAATATACAATAAAAAAACAATGACCAACCTCATCAGTTATCAAAAAAAATAAATTTGCTTGAGGAAAGTACAGATACAGATGGACACAGTTCAAAAGCAGAGGCGAGAAGACGCCTCTTATCATTCTTAATATTATTTTTATAATATTATTTTTCTTATTTAACGCTCTCTCTTCATAGATACTTTCTATGCTTTGTTATGCAGTCCCTAACAATTTACTTGCCATTGTTATGTGCCATTGCACACACACATGTCTATATTACTACCATATACATGTCTATATTACTAACAGAGCAGTATCGCTCCACACTGGCCAAGAGGGGACTCTCTGAACGATTTCTATCCAACCAAGTGGGGACTGTGTGTGTGTGTGTGTGTGTGTGTGTGTGTGTGTGTGTGTGTGTGTGTGTGTGTGTGTGTGTGTGTGTGTGTGTGTGTGTGTGTGTGTGTGTGTGTGTGTGTGTGTGTGTGTGTGTGTGTGTGTGTGTGTGTGTGTGTGTGTGTGAAGTGAACTGGCAGTGAAGTCTGTATTCATTACAGTTACATTATATATCTTTTATATACATTATTTATATATATATATATTCACACAGGCATCTGAGATCAAAATATGCATAGATAAACATATACAATATAATATTAAAAAGAGAATGACCAAACCATCAGTTATCAAAAATAAAAAAATTAAATTTGAGTAAAGACCATTTGAATCTGTTTTTCATTCAACGTGTAAAAATACAGACAGCCCGACGGCAACAGTTCAAAAGCAGAGGCGAGAAGACGCCTCTTATCATTCTTAATATTATTTTCTTATTTAACACTCTATCCTCAGAGATACTTTCTATGCTTTGTTATGCAGTCCCTTTAGGGATTATGACAGAAAATAGCTCTTTAAGGTAACAATTTCTATGATTTAATGCAGAATAATGATTTTATTAATCAAAATGAACTCGGTCCCCAGTCAGATGGTAACGAACGATACCAGTTTGGCTGCTTTGTACATTTCTTGCCATCACAAACAGACTGTAAAGATTTCGGAGGTCAATCTCAAAATGTTATGTGGACTTGCTGCACTGAACATTTTTAGTTGGTTCAGTTGAAATATATGAAGTAGGGATGTTCATTTAACATGTTTTTCTGACTGACAGCTGATGCTTGTTAACCAGTCATCATCAGTTAACTTACATGATTTGAAGGTTAGATTAGAATTAAATGGAATGAAGTGTCTGTGACCCATTCAAAATATGCAGTGCTTCTGTGAACACAGTAAACCAGAATACAAGTGTA
This sequence comes from Siphateles boraxobius, assembly GCF_051911475.1. NCBI lineage: Eukaryota > Metazoa > Chordata > Actinopteri > Cypriniformes > Leuciscidae > Siphateles > Siphateles boraxobius. The sequence continues at coordinate 25,024,090 of NW_027509042.1, forward strand.
TGCATAATAAAAAGTCCTACTCAAATTAACAGTTAACAAAACTAAAGTGAGATAAATAGTACACGCTTTAGGGTCTGTTTCCACGGCATCATTTTCAACTGAAAACTTTTAATGCATTTTGGTCGTTCATTTACACGAAAATGCCATTTTGGGGGCCCGACAATGCAAGCTTTTAAAAACGAGTTTCAAAGTGCAAGGTTTTGAAAACGATGCCTTTACTATCAGCATGTAAACAACATAAACGTGAATTTGTGAAAATGGTACGTCATTCCATGTCTCTATAGCGAGCATTGTGTTTATCATGCAATTTATACACGAAAAGGAGTGTTTATGTGCATATGATACGCATGGGTAGGTTTAGGGTATAGGTTTAGTAGTGGTGTGGGGTAAGCATGTATTATACGTTTGGTTAGGATTAGTGGTGTGGGGTGTGTGTGTATTATATGCAATAGAGTATGTATCATATGCATGTAAAATACGAATTTTCACGTAAAACTGGTGCGACAAACACAATGCCTGCTATAGAGATGCATTTTCATGAGATCAGGCTGGTCAAGCACAAGCATATAACATGTTCACATGCGTACTTGTGGTCACATGTTCACACGTTCATGAGTATTACGTGTTCGCGGGTTGTTTTTTTTGACAAAGCGACATCAACTACTGGCCTGGCTTGCATAATACAGCTCTTTTAGTGTTTATAGGGTTTGTTTGTAGACAATGTTGTAGTTGTATTTGACAATATTTTACATTTTACACGCAGTTTTGACTGATATCTGTAGTGTATTACTTTAGTTTGAAAATTACTTCAATTATCTTTTTTAACTATTAACTGGTTTCAATCTTATTTATGGATCAGAAAGTTTTTGGTCAGGATAGGTAATTTCTCCTCTTCTGTCGCTCACCTCCACAAGGATCGATCTTGGCGGCCTCCCTTTACTCGTTCTACATGCTACCATTGGGTTCTATTTTAATAAGACATGGTGTTTCCTTCCATTCTTATGCTGACGACACCCAAATATATATATATACACCTATTGAGAGAAATGATCCGTCTGTTTTCATTTCTCTTTTATTATGCTTAGATGAGGTTACATCTTGTTTGCTCAAAACTTTTTGTCTTTAAATGAAGACAAAACTGAGGTGATAGTTTTAAGACCACCAGCATCGGTTTGAGGAGCTTCTCTGCATTCAGATCTACGCATTTGCGGGGTTTGGATGTGCTTTTAGATGGGCCTTCAAAACATGACAAACAAATATCTTCCGTAACTGCATCTAGTTTCTATCAACTCCGTCTTTTGTCTAAAATTAAACACTTCCTAACTGACAAAACACTAGCGATGGCTGTTCATGCTTTAAATGCTGTAAATAATTAATAAACTATTTCAATGTACATTCATACATCTTATTATTCAGACAAATAGTAATAGTAAGGGTGTTAATAAATGGTTTATTAACATGTATTTCTACTGTAATTAAGGGTTAATTCAGGTAGTTATAAAGCATTTAGTAGTGGTCAGTTAACTATTTTTGTGAGCTCATCTAAAGTGAGGACTAGTTATGCCTTGTAAAGCATTTATAAAGGACATTTAAAGACTCAGTTATATATTTCTATCATTTACTTACACTTAAGTGATCTTATGAATCACTGACAACTCCTAAATAACTGGTTTGTAAATAATGCTATACTTCATTTAGAAATGATAAATTGATCATTAATAAAGTATGAAAATAGAATTATTATACATAGATATGCTTCTAAATAAAGAATAAAGCATGTATAGCTATATTTGTAAACTGCTTATTCATGTCTATTAATGCTTTATAAATTATGAATTAACTGTTTACTAATGCTTAACTAATGATTAATAGTGTGTAGTTATTATAAAGTGTTTCCGAACTTTCAAGTATTTTCAAACAGGCCCAAACTTATATATATAAATATATATGAAATTGTATTGTGTTCACGCGGGCATCAGAGATCACAATAGTGATGGGATTTATGGCTCTTTGAGGGGATCCGGATCTTGGCGATCCGTTCCTTTCAAAGAGCCGTTCAAAAGAACGGCTCTTTTGGCTCTTTTTAAATATTTAGTCAGTTTTAAGAAGCCAGCTTGGGGGCATCTCAGTTTCCTGGAAATAATCACTGGGAGGAATGATGAGGTGAGATTTGTAGTCAAATAATTAAAACTCAGATATCACACACCAATATCTGAGTTTGAATTATTCTGAAATATTGATTATTACCTCATTTGTCATGTGTGGACTATATTCATAGGGTTGCACAACATCCCTCTGCTTAGAAAGTGACATCACTATTTTGGATTTACCTTTAGTACAAAGTGTGTGTATGTGTAAAGCTATGTTGACTTATGTTATTTATACAATACCTACTCACAAATAAACATCAAAAATAAAGCCGGCTGCAATGAATTTCTGTGCAAAACAGCTTTTACTACAAACACTAACACTTCCACACAAGAACATTGTTATCACACAAGAACATTTTGATAAAAAACAAAATTATTTAAAGTTGTAAATATATACTGTAGATACAATAACATGAACATGAACATGAACACAAAATGCAATGTAAAAAAAATACAAAGCAGTTCCTTACGTTATGGCTTTTTCTGCCTCTCTTTCTTGTCCTTGGGCAAATTTGCATTAAGGAAGACAAGAGCTCTGACCTTTTTGGTCACAAGTCATTGGCTCCGCTCCTACCCAATGACAGAGGCACGTAGGTTTTTTTTTCCACTGGAGTACTCACGTAAAGGATGCGCGCGCGTGCACAACTATCATCATGCTGTTAGGCAGTAGCACCCCTGCGCTGGGTGCGCCCCTTCCCCTATAACTGAGGAGCTAATTTGTGTGCATCTGTGTGAAACACGCATAGAAAAAAAGAATGACAGAAAGAACGGCTCCCCTCCAGCTGCGACTCGGCTCCCATCGTTCATGTTTATGAGCAGTTCAAAAGAATCGTTCGTTCGCGAATGTCACAACTCTAGATCACAATATGCAGAGATAAACATATACAATATACAATTAAAAGAAGAATGACTAAACCAGCTGTTATCAAAAATTAAAACATTTTACTTTTTTGAGTAAAGACCATTTGAATCTGTTTTTCATTCAATGGGTAAAAATACAGACAGCCCGACGGCAACAGTTGAAAAGCAAACAAATAATACTGAATATCATAACACTTTCGATGAAAGCACTATAAAACATCTGAAGCTTTATGTTGTGGACATTACAGGAAAGTTATTGCTTTAGGAAATTAATTCTCTGTTGTGGCTTTATACTTACACTATATGACCGTTCAACATATCCCATTTAAGCTTATTGTCAAGAACACCAAGATATTAATAATGCGACTGATAGTATCGGATGCCTATTAACTAAAACATAATTTCTACTCTAAAAAAAATGAACCATGCCAAGATGGGACCTGCAACTCTGAACGATGTCTACCTATCTAACAGAGGACCTGTGTGTGAACAGTGAAGTGAACTGGCAGTGCAGTCTGTCTTCATTTTATAACTTTTTGTATATATATATATGTGTGTGTGTTTGTGTGTTCACACAGGCATCAGAGATCACAATATGCATAGATAAACATATAAAATATACAATAAAAAAACAATGACCAACCTCATCAGTTATCAAAAAAAAAAAAAAAAATTTGCTTGAGGAAAGATCATTTAAATCTACAACGGGGTAAAAATACAGACGGACACAGTTCAAAAGCAGAGGCGAGAAGACGCCTCTTATCATTCTTAATATTATTTTTATAATATTATTTTTCTTATTTAACACTCTCTCTTCATAGATACTTTCTATGCTTTGTTATGCAGTCCCTAACAATTTACTTGCCATTGTTATGTGCCATTGCACACACACATGTCTATATTACTACCATATACATGTCTATATTACTAACAGAGCAGTATCGCTCCACACTGGCCAAGAGGGGACTCTCTGAACGATTTCTATCCAACCAAGTGGGGACTGTGTGTGTGTGTGTGTGTGTGTGTGTGTGTGTGTGTGTGTGTGTGTGTGTGTGTGTGTGTGTGTGTGTGTGTGTGTGTGTGTGTGTGTGTGTGTGTGTGTGTGTGTGTGTGTGAAGTGAACTGGCAGTGAAGTCTGTATTCATTACAGTTACATTATATATATTTTATATACATTATTTATATATATATTCACACAGGCATCAGAGATCAAAATATGCATAGATAAACATATACAATATAATAATAAAAAGAGAATGACCAAACCATCAGTTATCAAAAATTAAAGAATTAAATTTGAGTAAAGACCATTTGAATCTGTTTTTCATTCAACGTGTAAAAATACAGACAGCCCGACGGCAACAGTTCAAAAGCAGAGGCGAGAAGACGCCTCTTATCATTCTTAATATTATTTTCTTATTTAACACTCTATCCTCAGAGATACTTTCTATGCTTTGTTATGCAGTCCCTTTAGGGATTATGACAGAAAATAGCTCTTTAAGGTAACAATTTCTATGATTTAATGCAGAATAATGATTTTATTAATCAAAATGAACTCGGTCCCCAGTCAGATGGTAACGAACGATACCAGTTTGGCTGCTTTGTACATTTCTTGCCATCACAAACACACTGGTTCAGATTACGGGTGGGCAATCGGAAAATGTTATGTGGACTTTCTGCACTGAACATTTTTAGTTGGTTCAGTTGAAATATATGAAGTAGGGATGTTCATTTAGCGTATAGTGAGCATTGTGTTTATTATGCAATTTATACACGAAAAGGAGTGTTTATGTGCATATGATACGCATGGGTAGGTTTAGGGTATAGGTTTAGTAGTGGTGTGGGGTACGCATGTATTATACGTTTGGTTAGGATTAGTGGTGTGGGGTGTGTGTGTATTATACGCAATAGAGTGTGTATCATATGCACGTAAAATACAAATTTTCATGTAAAAAGTGCACGATAAACACAATGCGTGCTATAGAGATGCATTTTCATGAGATCAGGCTGGTCAAGCACAAGCATATAGCATGTTCACATGCGTACTTATGGTCACATGTTCACACGTTCATGAGTATTACGTGTTCGCGGGGTTTATTTTTTGACAAAAGCGACATCAACTACTGGCCTGGCTTGTATAATACAGCCCTTTAAGGGTTTGTTTGAAAGAATGTTTGTATATATATATAGGTAGACGTCAAATATGTATTTTCTTTTTTTTTTAACATGCCAAGATAGGACCTGCGAGTCAAACCGATGTCTACCTTACCAACAGGGGACTCATATATTCTGCAATGGATCTGTGTGTGTGTGTGTGAACAGTGAAGTGAACTGGCAGTGAAATCTGTCTTCATAATGTAATATATATATATATATATATATATATAGAGAGAGAGAGAGAGAGAGAGAGAGAGAGAGAGAGAGAGAGTTAGTGACAGTGAAGTCTCTCTTCATTGTTTAATATATGTATACACACACACACACACACACATATATATATATATATATATATATATATATATATATATTCACATAGGCATCAGAGGTCACAATATACATAGGAAAACATATACGGTATATAACTACAAAAATAATGACCAAACCATCAGTTATCAAAAATTCCAATATTTGAATTGCTTGAAGAAAGAGCATTTGAATCTGTTTTTCATAAAACGGGGTAAAAAATACCGTTGGCAGGCTGCAACAGTTCAAAAGCACGAGAAGACGCCTCTAATCATTCATAACATTATTTGCCTTATTTAACACTCATAATATATATATATATATATATATATATATATATATATATATATATATATATATATATATATATATATATTTTATGTTTGAGCTTATATATCTCCATATTAATAACATTCTCAGTAATTCTGGGTCTTGAAATGTAAACTCTAAAGTATTGGTAAACACTCAAAGTATTGGCTTTCTAAATATTGGTTGGTTATGTGTCTATTCAGAATGACTTATGAGCAGCAACCTTTTTATTTTGGGTTTGGCCCACTTGTAAAAGTTGCAGCTGATGGGTTAAAAAGATTTGGCAGGTAATGGGTTGGTTCAGTGGTGAACAAATTTCAGTGCAACACTCAACATAACTGAGTCTTGACCTCTAAATAGCAGGGGTTTTTAAGTGTATTAAAGTTTGGTTTTGTATGCATGCTATTTAAGATGTTCATATCAGATATAGAAACCGAGGACACAAGCACAATTTAGCACCACCACAGTTTTTTTTTTTCAAAATGTATCATGGTGCAGAATTTCATTTTAATGTAATGCCAAGTTTCAAAATATAGCTCCAACCTGCTGCTAACAAAAATCTCCTTTTTTTTTATTCTCAGCAATATTTAATTTACAATACACAATTATCTAGACTCAAGATAAATAAAATGCAATGGCTGCAGTTAGTCAGGGGAATGCTTTTATTTCTTCTTTTGCCTTCAATTTTGAACATGTTGCAGTTCTTTTTAAAAAGTTATACATTTTAATACAATTATAAAACGATATTAACATGATGTGATACTGTATAGCAGCAATTACATATTTTTTACTTTAGCAACAAAGTGGAGACCCTCTTTCTTGAAATGAAAGACCAATCTTAAGGGTTGTTCTTAAGGGTGGTCCTTAAGAGTTGTGCTCTCTCAGACATTGAGCAATATCAGTTAAATCCCTCCAGTGGCGCCTTTGGTTGATTGAAGAAAGCAGAATTTTCATCTGGGGAAACTGTCCATTAAGGTCACGTAGGTCCCTCTTCATTGCTTTGAGAAGCAGCACACTTTTCACAGTTCCTAGGTCGTTGCCTCCACAGTGAATCACAAGCACATTCGGAGCAGTTCTTCCTTTAAGGCACTGTTGGAAGAAGGGCATGAGGTCTCCCCAACACATGCCTCCCCTGCCAAACCACTGCACCTGGGAAGCCACTCCAAGATTGGTGCCTATGGTCTCTCTTCCTCGCTGTTCACCACGTCGAATGTAACTGTCACCAATAATCCAGACTCTGTGCATAGCTGATAAAAAGATTGCAATACAAATGATTAACTATACAGCACACAATTGGGAAGTCGCATAATTGCTGAAGAATTCCTCAGTTTGTTGTTAATCATTCAGTAGCTGCATCACAATAAATCTTATACATTTCAAGGCCTTTCTTTAACATGGAAAGCCAAAGCTAACAATCTTAAAATCTAGGGCTGGTCCATGATTTAAAAATCTACAATTTTCAAACAAACATTCAATAACACCTACACATTTGTGTTTTTTTTAAATGAGATTGCCACTACATACATTAATTGTAAGTGTTCAAATATATTGAAATAAAATATTTCAAAATAGTTTGAGCAGAGACGTACCTTTCTTAGTAGTGAATTTTCTGATGAAGAGTAGTTCTTGTCTAAGTTGAACAACGTGAACCGTTGACTTGACTTTTCTGGGAAAAAAAGGAAATAGAAACAAAAATCATAAACATGTTTAACCTTAGTTGTAACATCTGTAGAATAACTGGTAAAACATTGTTTCTCATGTTTGCTAAAATTATCATTATCATTGATCATATCATTATCATTATGAGTTTAAAAATAAACAATATAATTGTTGGAACTACAAATCTTAAATAAAGATTATTCTGAATTCTGAATTTGCTCTTCTGTCTCTGCATAGAAGATATTTTAACTGTCAGCAAAAAAAGTAATGAAAAGAAAAATTATTAAGATACTTAAATTACTTGAGTAACCAGTTTGAAATTCTGAATTGTAACATTGTAATTATTTCTTTTCTTCATAAATAGACCAATCAAAAATGCTGAACTTACCTCATGTTGTAGAATATCTTCTCTTCTCCTCCTTCAATAAAGCAAGGTTCTAACAGAGACAAACACTTCTAAAAGACACGAATGAATGTTCTGTGATTATATCCCACAACCCCAACCAGCTATCTGGACAGCGATTGGGTCTCCAGATTACTGTTGCTACAGAAATGCTAATTTCTCTTTGGAAACAGACCGACGCCTCCAAATATGTAAAATGGGGTGGTTGTTACTTACACTGGTAAATACTGCTGTTATAATAACACTTAATTTTGACCTAATACACTGCAAAAAAAAAAAAAATTAAGTAAATTTAAGACTTAGTTATTACATACATTTTGTGATAGACCTTATTATTTACTTCAGATTAGTTTGAATAAAATATATTTATTTTAAATGTCCCAAAGAAATAAACACCATATAACTTTCAGATTATTTTATCTGCAACATCATATGTAAGTTCTTAAAAGTCCTGTTACAATTACTGTTTAACAATTAACAATACATTTTTACTCCTGTTAATTTCATTTTGGTGTATTTCACCTGGGGGTGTCTTACACCAAAACAAAACAACAACAATAATGAACTTCATTAAAAATCTAAGAAAATTATGTACATCGAGCCACATTTACACCTGTTATTAACATGAATTTTCATCAATCTGATCACAAGAAATGAAAAAGACAAATGGCTGTTTACACATAGTCACTTTAAATGTGTATGTTACCATTTGTGTTTGGATTTCAACCTAGTACTTGAAAGTGTTAGGTTTCTGTCTGTGTTTTGTTCCTTTTTTGTCGGTTCTTATCAGTGTATGGTTTTTCAGCTCATTGGGGTTTTGCCAATGTACTTTAAATAAACTGGACTGCTGCATTTAAATACAGCTTTGATTTTATCCTCGTTTGCAACCACCATGACCGAAAGTAGACAAGCTCAAAATATTTCAGACCCTGATTACATCTGTATATATCATTGTCCAAATATGATTGTATCTAAAAAAATGCAAGTTAATGCCAAGTGTATAGGACCTTGTTTATTTTTTTGAATCAGTGAATATTTACATACACACACATTCAATCACTAGTTTTTGTTGCTGAGAGGTAGACAGTAAAACAACAATATGATAATCTCTACAAGATCCTCGGTTTATGTCTAAAAAAATAAATAAGTAAAAATATAGAAAATCATATGGGGTTATAGCAATGTATTGGTGAGTAAACGGTGAACTAGATTAAGTATGCAGAACTCCAAATAAACAATGTATATCCAGCCGTCTATTATTGCAGAAAAACACTGAGAAGGGTGATCATGAGTCATGACCCAGATGTGAAGTATCCATGAAGTAACTGCTATTCACTAGTGTGAATTGAGTTGTTTTAGTTACAAAAAACAGCAATATCCTGTCATTGACATACTGCTTAAAACTATTCAAATCATTGTAAATAACCTGTTCAGTTGTAACAAGTGTATCATCTGTTTTTGCTTCGGCACTTATTATATTGTCTGCTCTACTCTTCGCAGAAGGTGGAAAAACATTTTGCCCACAACTTAGGGATGTGGAAATGGCTGTCACTCATTTACTTCACCTTACTTTATAGTTATTTAACGATTACATACTGGTAGTTGATGGTAAAACATTAAAAAAAGTTAAAGTAAATAGGATTTTAAAAAGTCAAATACTTGTGTTCAAGTTCATATGTAAAAAACAGGAAATTTACTTTTTAAATGGTTAGTTCTGTGGATATCTTAATAATATGGTAAAAGCTATTATGGAATGATTAAAATGTCATCTGTTTCCCTGTGGCATTTTATTTAAAAATCTTTAATCCCAATCAGAGCATTTGAGCAAAGATTCAAGTGTGCTAAACTCAAACGTTCCCAACCCAAGCAAACGCTCCACTCGTGTGCCGCTTACGCTCATCAGTGAACACATCTGATCAAATCCCGCTCCAACAGGTTGTTTCTCTGTGCTAGATATATATTTCTCTTTGTCATAAACTTCTTGATCAAATGTCTTAATTGCAGTTGGCTTATGGATAACACTTAAGATATTTGTGAATTTAATCTCCTTAGCTCTTTAACCTCAATAATTTATTAATCTCTGTGAGGAGCGCAATGTAAGCAATAGGTAGTTATTAATATTTTTTAACTGGAAGTTATTACAAGCACTCGATTACGGTTTCTTATTTTGAGACAAAACACAAAAAATAACATAAACATCCACTTCCATTCATAATTTCTTTTATGACCCCTCATCTGAGCCACACCAAATAAAATACAAACATACATTAACAGATACACTGTGGATATTTTGAAAACGTCTTAAAAAAATTGAATGAGGGACTAACTGGACGTATAGTAAGGGATGCAATTGTTAGAAATTATTTTTGACAGGTTCATCTCTGATGATTGTTTCTTTGAAATTAATATACGGCCATGAATGAAAGCAAAATGGAATATATTATTTTTGTTTGTTATTGAAATCTGTTTGGGGGATTATTTAATGGGGACAAGATCATTTTCATTTTTACTTTACTATACTGTATAGCTTAATTGGTAGCATATGTCTACTTTATCTACTTTAGTCAAGTGCAAAATATAAATAAAAGTATGTACACTAAATTATACAAATTTATTATTTGACCAATTTTTAAGTTAGTACATTTTCTTCCTGGAATCCATCCCCCTGTTGAGATCAGGATAATCCTGTGTTTTCAGGTCAAGTCTTGAACAACACAAACTGAAGGTTTGATCCAGATTGAAACTAGGATTAGATTCCGTGATCTAATCTGATTTCAGATTCCTTCTTCCCCTTTGAACAACCCATTTTCAAGATTTGATCCAATCTGATAACCAAAATCCGATCAGCTTACTTTTGAAGAACTGGACCTTGATGCTAATTATATATCATGATGTATTTGGTCAAAAGAAGTCTCGTAAGAATTTTATTTTTCCTAGAAAGACTATTGATATAAGATAGGTGAATATATATTGTGATCAAAAAATTGTAATGCAATAATGCATGGGAAAATGGCTAAGTAAAACAAAATAGTAATGATAATAAATGAGGATCATGTCGCGTACCCTGCAGATGTGTGAAAGATTTGCAGACTGGCAACAAAAGAAACATGAATGGGCCATTTTGCAGTGGCAGCCATTAGAAAACAGGGCAAAATGGGGCCTACATGAGCTCAATGATTGTTTTAAATTAGCATTTTATTACCCTTCTCTAAAAACACATGCCATGAAAATTATTCATTGGCCCATTCAAACTCATTGGCCCAGTTACACAGACAGGGCTCAATTAGGACATTTAAGCAGCTTTTATAAGCATTCCTTAGAAAAACAAAACATTACTGGTGTGAACCTTGAGACAAAACAATGGCTCTGACATATGTTAAGATATGCTTTCAGTTAAAACAACTCAAACATGCATTTTAGTTTAAGACTAGCTTAAGCTAGTTTTTGAGTTTTAGTTTTAGAGACACCATCCTTAAATTTGGAATGGAACATAAACAGACATGGTTTCAGCTTTGTTGTGTTCCTAGATCCATTTATCACATCCATGTTTTAGACATTCAAAATATGTATTATCAAGTATTATCAATTTTATTACAGTTTTTATATTTGAGCTAACATATCTGTATAATACTAACAGTCTGAGTAAGTAACATTAAGCTCTCAAGTGTCGGCCTACTAAAGATAGGTAGGTTATGTGTAGTCAGCAAGACTTATGACATACTCATATGTCACTTATTCCCCACCTGCAAAACAAGGGCTGTCTTAGAAAATGTTAATGTGTTTAAATGTATATACATTGATATATAAACGAGTATGCAATTAATTAACATGTGGTGTGACTTGACTGTATAGTGCTAAATTACAGAGCTGATTGAAACATATCCCAATGGCTGTGATCAGAGGCTTTCTCACTGTGTTTTCAGTCCCTGAGTGGACTGAGCTGCAACCCCCACTACCTGCAGGACATTTGCATCTCTATGGAGAACGGCTTCCAAGGCCAGACTGTGAAAGTATTACCTTAGACCTAAAAATACACATGCTTTAAAAAACAAGTCATCCTATTTACATGCATAATCTGCATGCATAACCGGTAATCGTCCCAATCCGTACATTAAATGTGCAGATTTTTATTTATTTATTTTTTACATTGTGGTAAATTACTTTTTCCTGTCTTTTAAAATCTTTTAAATAGTAAATTAATTTGATCTCGCCTACCTTCTTTAAATTATGCACCATCCCATTGTTTGATATTATTTTTTAACTTTTTCTTTATTAACTTTATCATGTTTTATTTAAAATGCATACAAAATAATACTAATTATGGAAAGGACTTTTTCCTGATCCAGTTGATGTTTACAACTGGATTTAAAACTAATTTACCAACGGATTCTACCCTTATTTTAAACTAGCTATTTGATTTCAATCACAGACACATTTGCATAACAGAACCAATAATGGTGGCTAATCATGGTTTATCCGATGGCCCAATCACTGCTCAGATAGCAAAATGTGTATCTCTCTATTCCGGGTTCCTAACTCACACTTCATTGTTTGCCATTTGGAAGAGCACAACTTTAGAAGACTTCTACACGATTGTTTCCTATATTGGAGAGTTATCTTTCTGTTATAGTCTAAAGACTTATCTACCTACAAGATCCTAAGAAAAAGCGCACTGAGCCATTTCTCATCTCACTTTTTTTCTTTCCGAAGTAAAAGGTAAGTTGCACATTCTAACTTCATGTTATGATGATTTGTAAATGCTAACATTATACAATGTTTTTGTATCCTCTTACAATGTAAATGTGCATGCAGATTAGTATTATTGATATTCAGTTTGTTTTTAAAATGATTTTTTAGAAATACTTGATATAAAAAGTATATATTGTAGTGAACTATCACCCACATTGTCATCTTTTCAATAATTTATTGTCTACGCAATTCTAAAGAGTTTTTTTTTTATAGAGTATTTTTATTTATTTTTTAACTTAGCATATACAGTAGATCCTACATAAAATATTCTTAAATATTTCACAGGATAATGTGACCCCAAAGAGTTTTTCCTGAAAAGGAAGCTTTGTACTTCATTGCTTCTGGGAAAGATAAAGACACATTTGAGAAAAAATTCATGTGTGAAGAGAAAGGTAAGTTACGACTTTCAATTCTGCCATCAGTATGACTTTGCAAAACTTAATTAAAAGCTAAGCTTGGTCACTAAATAATGCCTAATGGTTGGGTTTAAAATGTGTAGCTAGAAAAAGCAGGCTGTTAAAACAAAACATACAAGAGAAAAAAAACATGATTGCTTCAACTTGAATCAGTTAAAGGTGGATTTATTTCTGTTTTCTTGCCCGTATTTATGCTAGACTCAGCTGCTGATGTCTCTAAATTAAACTCTATTATGTAGATGTGTGAGTGGTCTTGATATTATTTGTATGTAACTGCCAGTTAGACTGCGAGGGGCCTGTTTAACAATGGAAATGATCACTATTCAGTGTCATGATACATATATGAGTTTTGTAGTTTTGCACTTTTATAAAGATGTAGATATCGTAGTTGTTTTCCAAGCAAGGCTACCATTTAAAACAATTTAGACAACCTAAACAACTTTATGAATCTTTTATCATACTTAATTTACTCTTATTTATACTCTATTTATTAGGTTTTGGAGTAATCGCCACAAAACATATTGAGCCAGGAGAATTCCTGCTGGAGTATGTTGGAAGACACATTACTGGATCTGAAGGAGAGACCCTGTTCAAAGACTACTCAGCTGAAGATGCAGTTTTTTTGTATTTCTACTTCTTTCAGGGACAATCTTACTGGTAAGATTAAATGAATGAATGTTCTAATGAAGTATAATGACATTGTAATATTATGGTATGTTTATATACAGTGTTTTTAAAAAAATATTTCACCATACAGTGTTGATGGCTGTATAGCTACAGAAAGACTCGGACGATTCATAAATGATGACCACATCAAGCCAAACAGCAAAATTAAAATAGTAAGTCTGTATTTAATGTTTCCGTATTCTTTGTCTTATTCTTAGTTTTAATTACTCCTTTTATACAGCCTCATCTTGATTGTAGCATTATTTTACATTACAAACTAGGCGACTATTCAAATGTTGTTGTTGTTGTTGTTGTTTTCAAATGTGTGTTTGTGTACTTTTGTGACCAACAGATAATGGATGAAAAGAAAATGCCACATCTGTGTGCATTTGCGTTAACAAAAATCAACGCAGGAGAAGAAATTGTCTATGACTACGGAGATCCTAACTGCCCATGGAGACAGGTATTTCAGCTTCTATTTCTGTATATTTGTGTCTTATTTTTATTATTTTATCAAGAGGTGAGTAAAACTTGGTAACACTTTACAATAGGTTCATTGGTTAAGAATATGAGCAATACATTTATTGCAGTATTTGTTAATCGTTGTTAACAGTAGTAAAAATACAGCTGTTCATGTTAGTTCATGCTTAGTTCATGCTGTTCATGTTAGTTCACAGTGCAGTAACTAATGTTAACTAATACAACCTTTGATTTTAATATTGTATTAGTAAATGTTGAAATTAACAAAGTTTAATAAATGCTGTAGAAGTGCAGTACATTATTGGTTTATGTGTTCGTTAATGTAGTTAACTAATGTTAACTAATGACACATTATTGTAAAGTGTGTGATTAAGGTAACACTTTACAATAAGATCTCATTTGTTACCGTTAGTTAATGTATTAATTAACATGAACTAAAAACAATACATTTGTTACAATATTTATTCATCTTTCTTAATGTTAGTTAATAAAAATTTTCATTGATTGGTCATGTAAATTTGCAATGCATTAACTAATGTTAACAATTAAAACTTTTGGTTTTAATTATGCATTACTAAATCCTGAAATTAACATGACCTAAGATTAATAAATGCTGTAACAGTGCAGTTCATTATAGGTTCATGTTAACTAAATTAATTATCTAATGTAAACTGAAATCTGTATTACCATGATTCAAATAATGCCTCAATACCCTAAATATTGATGCATGCTTTTAATGTAATTTGTTTCAGAAAACCTGTACTTCCACATTCAGAGAGATCAAGGAAAATATGGTAAATATATATAGAGAGGTTTGTTCCTTCAGCTGAGTTTACTAAGAACTGTATACACTGTATAACATTTTTTACATTTAAATATGCATTTTCTAAATGCTTGTATGCATTTTACAGGAATCAATATGGAAGAATTCATTTGTAAACCTTGATTTAAAGCCTGGTGTGATGAAAATTGATGACCTTGTTATCAACACAGAAATGAAGATTGCAAATGGATGCAATGCTGCTGAGATTTTCCCAGGAGTCTTCAACAACTGCAAAGTTGCAGTGAAACGAGTTGCCAAACATGTTTCCAAAACTGAAATGGAAATGGCTCATTTCCTGAGTTCAAAAAATGTACAAGCAGAGCACCTTCTGCAACACATTTCAGTGTTGGAAGACACTTACTTTGCCTATTTTGTCTCACCTCTTTGTGAATATAGTTTGATGGAGCTGATTGAAAACAAGGATTTTCCCGAAAGAAAAAGCCTGATAGAAAATCGAAGACTAGAGATCTGCCAGGAGTTACTGCAAGGACTTCAGGAACTGCATTCATATGGAATTTTGCACAGAGACCTGAAGCCTGAAAATATTTTTTAATATTGTGTGAATATATATATATATATATCAGAAATCAGAAATCAGAATCAGAAAGAGCTTTATTGCCAAGTGTGCTTGCACACACAAGGAATTTGTTTTGCTGCTGAGGCTTCCAGTGGACATATAGAAATACAACAAGAAACATGAAACATAATACTACAAATTATAAGAATAAAGAATAAAAATATAAATATATGAGAATAAAACTATCACAGTTGGGTTTAGTCAGAATAGACATTTCCAGGTTTACAGATTATGAACATATTTACAGTGTTTTGAATATTATAAATAAATAAATCTACATATAAGTATCACCTGAGTTGTAGGATATTGCACTAAACAGTGGGAGTATTGCACTTAAAGGTATATGCCTTGGGAGGAGTGTTAACTGTTCAGGAGGGAAATGGCCTGTGGGAAGAAACTGTTCCTGTGCCTAGATGTTCTAGTGGCCAGTGATCTGAGTCGCCTTCTTGACGGTAACAGTTCAAACAGGAGGTGTCCAGGGTGAGTGGAGTCTGTGATGATTTTACCTGCTCTCTTCCTCACTCTGGAAGAGTACAGGTCCTGGAGGGATGGCAGGGGGGCACCAATAATCCTCTCCGCAGTCCGGACTGTCCGTTGTAGTCTACTGATGTCTGATTTGGTAGCTGAACCAAACCAGACAGACAATATATATGTGTGTGTGTATACATATATTAAACAATGAAGAGAGACTTCACTGTCACTAACTCTCTCTCTCTCTCTCTCTCTCTCTCTCTCTCTCTCTCTATATATATATATATATATATATATTACATTATGAAGACAGATTTCACTGCCAGTTCACTTCACTGTTCACACACACACACACAGATCCATTGCAGAATATATGAGTCCCCTGTTGGTAAAGTAGACATCGGTTTGACTCGCAGGTCCTATCTTGGCATGTTAAAAAAAAAAGAAAATACATATTTGACGTCTACCTATATATATATATACAAACATTGTTACAAACAAACCCTAAAAGGGCTGTATTATACAAGCCAGGCCAGTAGTTGATGTCGCTTTTGTCAAAAAATAAACCCCGCGAACACGTAATACTCATGAACGTGTGAACATGTGACCATAAGTACGCATGTGAACATGCTATATGCTTGTACTTGACCAGCCTGATCTCATGAAAATGCATCTCTATAGCACGCATTGTGTTTATCGTGCACTTTTTACATGAAAATTCGTATTTTACGTGCATATGATACACACTCTATTGCGTATAATACACACACACCCCACACCACTAATCCTAACCAAACGTATAATACATGCGTACCCCACACCACTACTAAACCTATACCCTAAACCTACCCATGCGTATCATATGCACATAAACACTCCTTTTCGTGTATAAATTGCATAATAAACACAATGCTCGCTATACGCTAAATGAACATCCCTACTTCATATATTTCATCTGAACCAACTAAAAATGTTCAGTGCAGCAAGTCCACATAACATTTTGAGATTGACCTCCGAAATCTTTACAGTGTGTTTGTGATGGCAAGAAATGTACAAAGCAGCCAAACTGGTATCGTTCGTTACCATCTGACTGGGGACCGAGTTCATTTTGATTAATAAAATCATTATTCTGCATTAAATCATAGAAATTGTTACCTTAAAGAGCTATTTTCTGTCATAATCCCTAAAGGGACTGCATAACAAAGCATAGAAAGTATCTCTGAGGATAGAGTGTTAAATAAGAAAATAATATTAAGAATGATAAGAGGCGTCTTCTCGCCTCTGCTTTTGAACTGTTGCCGTCGGGCTGTCTGTATTTTTACACGTTGAATGAAAAACAGATTCAAATGGTCTTTACTCAAATTTAATTTTTAAATTTTTGATAACTGATGGTTTGGTCATTCTCTTTTTAATATTATATTGTATATGTTTATCTATGCATATTTTGATCTCTGATGCCTGTGTGAATATATATATATATATATATATACAAATAATGTATATAAAAGATATATAATGTAACTGTAATGAAGACAGATTTCACTGCCAGTTCACTTCACACACACAGACACACACACACACAGTGCCCACTTGGTTGGATAGAAATCGTTCAGAGAGTCCCCTCTTGGCCAGTGTGGAGCGATACTGCTCTGTTAGTAATATAGACATGTATATGGTAGTAATATAGACATGTGTGTGTGCAATGGCACATAACAATGGCAAGTAAATTGCAGGGACTGCATTACAAAGCATAGAAAGTATCTATGAAGAGAGAGCGTTATATAAAAATATAGTTTATAAAAATAATATTAAGAATGATACGTCTGTATTTTTACCACGTTGTAGATTTTAAGGGATAGTTCACCCCAAAATTAATATTTTTTCAGTAATTACTCTCCCTCATGTTGTTTAACCCAGTAAGACTTTCGTTCATCTTCGGGACACAAATTAAGATATTTCTGATTAAATCTGAGAGCTGTCTCACTCCTCCATAGGCTTCTAAGGGACTGAAACTTGCCGGCCCAGAAAAGTTATTAAAGAAATCGTTAAAATAGTCCGAGTGACTACAGCGGCTCAACCTTAAGTTTATGAAGAGAAGAGAATACTTTCTGTGCGCAAAAAAATAAACAAAAATAACGACTTTACTCAAATATTAATTTCCTTCTCTGTCGGCCTCAAGATTTCACGTAGTGTAACATCGTAGAGCTTCTGGTTGAACGTCACACGCAGGCTCACTATTGGCCGACACTGGACACAACATGAGGGTGAGTAAATACTGACAGAATTTTCATTTTGGGGTGAACTATCCCTTTAAATGATCTTTCCTCAAGCAATCTTTCGTGATTCCCGTGTGAACATTATAATACATATATATATATTTATATATAATTTACTCACACGTTCTAAGTGATCTTATGAACCACTGACAACTCCTAAATAACTGGTTGGTAAATAATGCTATACTTCATTTAGACATTGTAAATTGATCATTAATAAAGTGTGAAAATACAATTATTAAACACATTATAGATATGCTATTAAAACAAGAATAAAGCATTTATAGCTGTATTTATATACTGCTTATTAATGTATTTTAATGCTTAATAAATGATGAATTATCAGTTCACTAATGCTTAACTAATGATTAATAGCATGCAGTTATTACAAAGTTACCCAAAGTTCCTTAACAAAGCACCCAGTTAAACAGCAGCTCTACAGTCTCAGAGACTCTCTGGGACAGCAAGCCATGCAAAAAATAGAGAAGTGTGAACGACGTGTGTTAATGGGCCATTGCAGTTCCTGCTCCAGCCTACAGGAGCGCTGCTGAGTATGGGTTTAAACACACACACACTTGCAGGTCCCCACTTGGTCAAAAATGTAAAAATTTTACCAGAGCGTTTTTTACTTGATTTTAACATGTTTTAAAGCATGACCAACAGGGGACTTGAAAAATGTCCCCACTTGGCTCGGCGGTCCCCTGTTGGTGAGTGTGTAACGACACCAAGGTCCCCACTTAGATAGGTAGACAAGTACACACACACACACACACACACACACACACACACACACACACACACACACACACACACACACACACACACACACACACACACACACACACACACACACACACACACACACACACACTCTCTCTCTGGTTCTGGTTCTGGTATTTTATTTGCTAGTTTGGTTAGAGCTGCCTTATTCTGATTTATGACCATATTACAGTCATTACCCAAAATCGTGTCACAGCACAACTTTACAATACTGTAGGTAACAAGGTCTTATATGATTATAACATGTAATATCTCCACCAAACACATGCTTTCATTTCAAACACACAGAGCACGTTGTGTGTTCACACAAAAATATGCTCTCTGTCCAAATGAACCAAGCTACATGTATGAAAATTTGAAAAAAGCCAACAGCAGAGCAAGCAGAAAATTGTGTGAGAGAAAAAATATGTGGAATGCTAAGAGAAGACAAAAACAGAGACAAAGAGAAAGAGAAAGAATTGAAAAAATGAAACATTTCATTTTTCTCTCCACAATTGCATCAGAGTTTGTGTATTCATGTTTCAGTGAAATGTCATTGCTCAGCTTTAATGGATCAGGAGAGAATGGTTCTAACCAAAACAAACCCTCCATTTTATCATTCCACAGCAAAACCACACGCGAACGTGAGACTCGCTGAAGAGCCGAGTCAAAAGAAAAAACGCAGTAAAGCACAAACAATAATCCCTTTCATTCTTATCAAGAGATTCCGAGATTACCGTAACAGTACATTCAAGGTCCTGTTGACTGCGGGGTAAGGAATTTGCTTCGGGGAGTGATCGAACATGCTTTGTTTCAGAACAAACAATGAAGAAAAATGCACAGAAAATATTTGAATGCATTCAATAAATTGTAGCTTTTTAAAGACATACATTTAAAACAGAATAGATTTTTTTAAAGCGCTGCATGTTTTTTACAGTAACAAAGACATACATCAAGAGTAACAAGACTATAGTTTTGGTCTTTACTCTTCACACAGTTTTTTACAGGCAGAACAGAGAATCTTTCTACAAACAAAGACTTTAAAGCAAATTATCCACAGGGTGATTATGGTTGCTGTAATTAGATCACTTAGCAGCCTGTGTTTGGAATGATAATTAAGCATTTGCTATGATCTAAAGATTAACATTCAAAATACTGTCATTTATTAACATGAAGCATTCAAGCAAAATCTTGGCATTTGTTAAAATGTCTTCGGTGTAATAAATTTAGCTATTTGTAAACAGCAAAGTTTGATTTCAGTTTGATTTGAAGTCAAATAATACCGGTGTAATGGTGGAAATCTGCCTCTCTGTTATTATTGTTTTACAGTATTTCTTTACTCGGCTAAACCCTAAACTAAATATGTTCCAACAACAAGAACCCAATGTACAAAACATATACAAAAATGGCACAGTCATGATACAGGGGGACCTGAAAACATTTCAGGCAGACTACAGAACAATAGGTGAAACTGTGAAACACGAGAAAGCTGTACCATCTGAAAGCTTGTCACCTGAGCAGAATCCACCGAACAGCACCCCAGATCTCACACACACTCCAGCAGAATCTGTTGAGCACATCTCACCCTCCCTGCTCAAAGCTATACCTCTCCTACAGGAGCGCTTCACCAAACTGGAGATGGAGATGGTGCAGCTCAGAGAATCTGTGCTGAGACAGCAGCCGTCAGACACATATGCAGCTCATACTGAACTCCAGCAGAACACAGAGAACTTAACACAGAGACTGTCAGCCCTCACACAGCAAATGAGACGGCTTCAGACAGAGAGGGACAGCTATCAGTGTGAGCTGACCGCACTGAGACTGCAGCTAGAGGACAGAGAACAGTCCACAGCAGAGATGAGGCAGCAGCTGAGAGAGATACAAAAGGAGAGAGAGCAGCAGAGCAGTGAGATCCAGGCCCTGAGAGAGCAGCTGAGTGAGCTCCTTCTGGCCAGAGCAGAACCAGAGCAGACCCACACAGCTCAAATACTGCCCTCCACCTCAGAGTCGCCCAACACAGGCAGTCAACACCCATCCGTCAGCGCAGAGAGACCCGACCCAGACCGCTCACAGCCATCACAGCGCCCCCTGCCAGACTCCACAGCACAGCAGCATCAGCCCTCGTCTCACAGCAGCCCAGCACCAACCAGCACAGAGGAACCTGAAATAGCCCTACTCATCGATTCAAACGGCAAATTCATCGATGTAAAGAAACTTTTCCCCCAACACAGAGCTGTTAAATTGTGGTGTCCCACCACTGACAAAGCCCTGGAGCTCCTGACAGAGTCCCAGCTAGGCCGGCCCAGCCACATCATTATCCACACGGGCACCAACGACCTGCGGAGCCAGCAGGACCGAGTGTCTGACTCCCTCAGAGCTGTCGTGGAAAAAGCTAGAAAAACTTTCCCCAGCTCTAAAATCATCCTGTCCACTCTACTCCAGAGGAGAGATTTCCATCCCAACACAATAAATAAAATAAACTCCAGCATCTCTAGACACTGTGCCCTCCTGCCCAACGTCCACTTGGCCCATCATCCAGACCTGGACACTGAATGTCTATACGACCACGTCCACCTTTATAAAAACCTGGTACATATCCTCGCAAAGAGACTCAAAGATGTCACTCTAAACCGGACCAACCAGACCAGTCCCAGGTGGAGCAGAACCAGCCCTAACCCAGCCAATCCATCGAGACACACTCCAGCAAACTACATCCCAGCCCACAGCTCATCTAGAGCCCCGAGTGGAGCACCACCCAGAGCACCACACCGAGCTACAGCACCCAGACAGGATCCCTACAGACCGAGACCATCCTACAACATCCCCACAGCTCCAGCAGCTGAAGCCTACAGACCGAGACCGTCCTACAACAGCCCCACAGCTCCAGCAGCCGAAGCCCGTCCACAGCAGATCCCGGCCCGGCCCGGCAGACCGAGCTACGCCCAAGCTGTCAACGGAGGAGCAGACCGAGCCAACGCTGAGCTCCACGACATCCAACACATGCTGAGTATCATCTGCTCTCACCTACTAACACACAGTGGACAGTGGTAAAAAAAAATAAAAAAATAAAAAAAATATATAAAAAACTCACCTACCTAAGTCTGTGGTATTAATGTACATTTAATATGGAATTGTTAATGTTTTGAGGTCCTATAATAACTTTACTTCCATCATTCATTGTTTTATTTTAATCTATTGTAATTTTACATCATTTCTCTTTTCTCAAAATAGCAAACATACCATACACATCATTTTAAAAGTTTATGATGAAATCACTTAGTTTTTCTACGTGGAATATTCAAAGGTCTAAACTCCTCAGTCTTTGGCCTAAAAAGTAGAAATTCTGATTTTATGAAAGAACTCCAAGACCTAGATGTCATCGTCTTACAGGAAACCTGGTGTAGAGGAGATGCGTTCACTGGCTGTCCCTCAGGATACAGAGAAATAATATTACCGTCAGTCAAACTCACGTCAGTCACACAAGGGAGAGACTCGGGAGGGATGATAATATGGATCAAATCTGAACTGGCCATAGATTTAATCAAAAGAGAACAGCACCACCTGTGGCTAAAAATACAAAAAGGAATGATTTCAGCATCTAAGCCTGTTTTCCTTTGTACAATTTACATTCCACCCCCCGAGTCTCCATATTTCCAAGAGGAAACTTTCCAAAATATAGAAAGAGAAATCAGCCATTTCCAGGCCCAGGGAAATGTGCTGCTTATGGGTGATTTAAACGCTACAACAGGAGCAGAATTCGATTTCATAGAATCGCACGGGACCAGATTCATCACAGGCAATAACGACCTGTACCCTTCTTACCCCAGCAGACAAAACTGCGATCAAACCGTGAACGCTCACGGACGGCAGCTCCTGCAGCTCTGCAGAGGACTGGCTCTGTACATCGTCAACGGAAGACTGCGAGGAGACTCGCTCGGCCGATACACCTACAGCTCAGCTCTTGGTAACAGCACTGTAGATTATGCCATCACAGATCTAGACCTTTCCTCTTTGAGAGCATTCACAGTCAAACCCCTCAAACCTTTCTCAGACCACAGCCAAATCATCCTCTATTTAAAGCAATCTGAAACATCACCCAAACCAATTAGGACCCCATATCAAATGAGCAAATTAATGTCTTTCAAATGGACTGAAAACAGTGCCACTAATTACAGCACTGCTGTTGAATCTTCAGAAATACAATCCCTCATACATTCATTCCAAATACAGGAATACCCAAAAAATCAATTCGGCATCAATCAGGAAGTACAAGATCTAAACAACATATTCTACAAAACAACACAAAAAAGTAATTTGTCCATTGTTAAACCAAAGACAAAATATTTAGA
>NW_027509042.1:25055000-25057500 GCF_051911475.1 Siphateles boraxobius
ACCGACTCACCATACTTCTATATATCCTCTATTTTACCTTTCTAATTGATTAATCTATATTTTAAAACATGATTGGGTCATGAATTTCATACATTTTTCTGGTAAATCCAATATTCGTCAATGTCATCGTTTAAAATAACATGCTATAACATTCAGGGGATGTTCTCTTCTGCTTTTGGGGAGAAAACTACTAACCTTGATTTTGTAAATATTGTATATAGTTCAGACATAATTATATTACTTGAGACATGGTGTCGTTTAGACTCCAAAATCTGCACTCCTCCAAACTACAGAGAGCTACGAATCCCTTCAATCAAACAGCCTAATATTAAAAACGGAAGAGATTCAGGAGGAATCATAGTTTGGTTTAAAGACCATCTGTGGCACTATATTCAGCCTGTGAAAAAAGGGAAAACACATATTTGGTTAAAACTTCAAAAAGAGCTTTTGTGTTTCGATGAGGACATGTACCTGTGTGCCACATATATCCCCCCATATGAGTCTCCTTATTATAATGAAGACATCTTCCCAACCCTACAGTCAGAGATCGTTTACTTTCAATCTCTAGGATCAGTTCTGTTAATGGGGGATCTGAACGCTAGAACGGGGAAGGAAGCGGATTACATTACCTCAGATGGAGACAAATATATTAACAACTCACATATATATCAACGGAAACACTTTACGAAGGCACGTCAGAATTATGACAACACGATAAACAGGCACGGAAAACAAGTCCTACAGCTCTGCAAAAGCCTGGGTCTGTATATAGTTAACGGCAGAACAAAGGCAGATTCTCTGGGTCGGTTCACCTACTGCTCATATCTGGGCAGCAGCACAGTAGATTACGCCATCACTGATGTAGACCACAGTAAAGTCAACTATTACACAGTGATGCCACAGCTGCCATTATCAGACCACAGTCACACAGTCCTCAGTCTGAACAGATCCGTGAACCTCCGGCCTTCAGATCCGAAGGTTAAACTGCACCCCCTACCCTCCACGTTTATATGGGGTAAAGACAGTCCTGCCCAGTACGAAGCCCAGCTCCACAGCACCCGGGTCCAGAACATGATAGATTCATTTCTATCTACTTCATTTAGTGAAGAGAAGAGAACTATCAATTTAGCAACTCATCAATTAAACGAAATATTTTATACAGTGGTCAGAAAAGCCCTGAGAAAAAGAAAAAATTATAGATGTAAGAAAGAAATTGCAAAAGATGGTTGGTTTGATAAAGAGTGCCAAAAATTAAGAAAAGAATTAAGATCATTATCCAATATAAAACACAGAGACCCTGCAAACCAACAAACACGAGACACATATCAGCAAACCCTCAAAACATACAAGTCAATACTAATACAGAAAAAAGCGGATCACATGAAAGCAAAGCTTAATAAGATTGAGGAGGCAGTAGATCAGAATTCTTTTTGGGAATTATGGAATAAATTAGATAAATCAAAAGAACCTAAACACATTCCCATCTATGACCCAAACATCTGGACCGAACATTTTGAAAAACTCTATTCCCAAAACGAACCAACCCTCACCCAAAAACACTTGACCTCCCAACTCCATAACCTGGAACGCACTGTAAAAGACCAGCTAAACCATTTAGACCAGCCCATATTACTAATTGAACTAACAGACAAGATAAAATCCCTAAAAAACAAAAAATCCTGTGGCATGGATTTAATATCAAATGAGATGCTGAAACACAGCAACCCCAAACTGAAAGATGCAATCCTCAAATTATTCAATCTTTTATTAAAAGCAGGACACTTCCCTGAGATATGGAAAGAAAATTTGATTACACCAATCTTTAAACAGGGTGAGAAGTACGACCCAAATAATTACAGGGGCATCACAGTGAGCAGCAACCTGGGCAAACTCTTCTGCTCCATCATCAACGACAGGCTAGTCCAGTTCCTCCAACAACACAAGATCCTTAACAATTCTCAGATTGGATTTATGCCTAAACAGAGAACATCAAATCACATTTACACACTTCACACACTCATACAAAAACACGTCCAACAAACAAAACAAGGGAAAATATTTGGCTGCTTCATTGACTTTAAAAAAGCCTTTGATTCGGTATGGCATAATGGACTTTTACTAAAACTAATCCAAAGTGGAATAGGAGGAAGGACATATGACATTATAAAGGACATATACAACGGGAACAAGTGCGGGGTTAAAATTAATGACAAACGTACTGATTATTTCAGTCAAACTAAAGGAGTCCGTCAAGGCTGCAGCCTCAGCCCGACTCTCTTTAATTTATATATTAATGAATTGGCATCAGCACTTGAGAAGTCCTCTTGTCCTGGTCTGACCCTCGAGGACAGAGAAATCAAAAGCCTCCTGTACGCTGATGATCTTCTGCTGCTGTCTCCTCATGAAGAGGGTCTGCACCAAAGCCTCTCGCTTCTGGACCAGTACAGCAGCGACTGGGCCTTACCCATCAACATGGACAAGTCCAAAATCATGATCTTTC
>NW_027509042.1:25072500-25080000 GCF_051911475.1 Siphateles boraxobius
CCCACAGCCTCCATAGCTCTAGACGGGGGTGAAGGATCGACCCACTCGCCTGAGAGAGTAGATCTCTCCTGATCGGTATCTCTAGGGGAGAGCCGTTGAGGAGAGACACTAGGTCCGCAAACCATACCCGGGCCGACCAGAACGGGGCTATTAGCAGGAGACTGAGCCCATCCCGGCGAACCCTCTCCAGAACTCCTGGGAGCAGAGCGATCGGGGGAAAAGCGTACAAGCGTGACCTCGGCCACGGATGTACCATCGCATCCAACCCCAGCGGGGCTGGATGGCTGAGAGAGAACCACAGCGGGCAGTGTGATGTTTCTCGAGAAGTAAATAGGTCTACCTCGGCAAGACCGAAATGTTTCCATAGGAGTTCCACCACCTCGGGGTGAAGACTCCATTCCCCGGGCCTCGGCCCCTGTCTTGACAGAATGTCTGCCCCCTGATTTAAATACCCCGGGAGATAAAAGCTCTCAGAGAAAGAATTTTCCCCTGGCACCATAGAAGGATCTGACGTGCCAGTTTGTAAAGCGGGCGAGAACGCAAACCCCCCTGATGGTTGATATAAGAAACCACCGATGTGTTGTCTGTCTGGACAAGAACATGGTGGCCCCTTAGGTCTGGGAGGAAGTGTTTCAGAGCCTGAAACACCGCCAACATCTCTAGGCAGTTTAAGTGCCACAGACGATGATGGTCCTCCCACAGACCCTGAGCCGGGCGACCATCCATGATCGCCCCCCAACCCGTGAGAGAGGCATCTGTCATTAGCATAACGCGACGACAAGGAGCTCCTAACACAGGGCCTTGGGACAGAAACCAAGGATCTTTCCACATGATCAGGGCGTGATGACACCGTCGCAAACTCACGATCATGCGAAGCGGATTTCCCCTCGGGGAGAATCCCTTGGTCCTGAGCCACCACTGTAACAGTCTCATGTGCAAGAGGCCAAGAGATATCACGTTGGACGCAGCTGCCATGAGACCTAGCAGTCTCTGGAACTGTTTTACAGTGGATGACTGGCCTAGCTTGACCTGATCTACTGCAGCGAGAATCAAAGCAATACGAGCAGGTGACAATGGTGCCTGCATCGTCGTTGAATCCCACACTACACCTAGAAAAGTGGTTCTCTGTAATGGAGAAAGAACACTCTTTTTGGCGTTGAGCCTCAGCCCCAGTCACTTGATATGAGCAAGAACTACATCTCGGTGCCGAACCGCCTGTTGTTCCGATTGAGCTAGAATCAAGCAATCGTCTATATAGTACAGAAAGCGGATGCCCTGTAACCTCAGCGGGGCTATAGCAGCATCCGTACACTTCGTGAATGTTCGGGGTGACAGTGCTAGAACGAACGGAAGAACCCGATATTGGTACGCTTCGCCCCCGAAAGCGAACCTCAGCAACTTCCTGTGTTGAGGGAGGATAGATACATGGAAGTAAACGTCCTTTAGATCTATCATGACAAACCAGTCCTCGGATCTGATTTGAACATCCCCAGTGACAGACACAGCGCCCTGTAACGTACTGGCAGGGAACAGCTGGTCTGGGCACTCCACAACCCTCCTCGGAGGGGGCGAGCGTCCCTCGGGAAATCGCTCGCCGAGTCTCTCTACGCCCTGTGAAGGCAGGGTTAGTAGAGCAGACCCCTGAGGGCATCGGAAAAGACAGGGCACCGTGTTCTTGTGCAGTGAACTCAGGTCTTTCACGATAGGGACCACCCTCAGAACCCTGACGTTCAGCACGTCAGGATATTTTTTTTTTTTCGATGAAGTAGTATCCTAACTCCCTGCTGGGTGGGGGACCCATTCCGCCAGGAACTCTACTAAGGGAACCAGCCTCTCGAGGCTGGCCTCCGGATTAACATCCCGAGTGACAGACACAGCGCCCTGTAACATACTGGCAGGAAACAGCTGGTCTGAGCACTCCACAACCCTCCTTGGAGGGGGCGAGCGTCCCTCGGGAAATCGCTCGCTGAGTCTCTCTACGCCCTGTATAGGCAGGGTTAGTAGAACAGACCCCTCAGGGCATCGAGAAAGACAGGGCACCGTGTTTTTGTGCGGTGAACTCAAGTTTTTCCCGATGGGGACCACCCTCAGAGTCCTGACATTCAGCCCGTCAGGACTTTTTCGACGCGGCCTTTCTGGCGACAATGACTGTCCTCAGATCAGTCCTGCCATGAGAAGGCCGCGCCGAAGAGCGCCCCGCCTCGTCCCTCCAGTTTCTCTGCAGGGGGGCACGAGACGTGACACTCCGCTTCTGCTGTGCTCTTTTGGAAGACGAACTCGACGAAAGACTTTGCTCTGGTTGAACATTCTGCGTGACAGACACAGTGCCCTGTAACGGCGCACCGGCAGGGAACGACTGGTCTGAACACACTAGAACCCTCCTTAGAGGCGGCGAGCGTCCCTCGGGAAAGCACTCGCCAGACCCTTCTACGCCCTGTTTCGGCAGGGTTAGTAGGACGGGCCCCTGAGGGCGCCGGGAGAGACAGGGCACCCTTAAGGGAGGTGAACGCAAGTCTCTCTCGGCGGGGACCCCCCTCAGATTTCATTTGAGCAGGTCGGCCTGAAAAGCCTGCATAAAAGTCATCGTATGCAAACATGCAGTCGCCTGCCGAGCCACCGAGTAAGCCTTCCCCACCAGCACAGAGGTATATATATTTATTTATTTATTTATTTTTTGGTGGAAGAGCCGGTGCTTCAAGTGAAGACGATGAAGCAGGAGAGAGATAGCTCGCGAGCGTCTCCTCCGCCTACAGTATCGTCACATAACCAGCAGATTTAGCACCAACAATGTTACCATAAGCATTGGACTGATTTGTGTAAATTGAAACCGGTCTAACCCAGGTCTTTGAAACCTCAGCATGAAGATCTGGGAAGAACGGTAAGCACCGGCTAGAAGGTTGAGGTCGTGCAGACAGAAATCTATCATCTAGATTGCTTTTTAATTCTAGAAACCTGTCTATCAGCTGGCCACTCGATACTGTTATTTTTTTTTTTTTTTTAGCTTTTCAACAGCCCGAGATAATACATCCATCAAACCTTCTTCATTTGCAGTATAATGTGATAAACTAGTTTTCTCTGATGCAAAACTTTCGACATCCAGCTCCTCAGAACTGGAAAATCTCAATTCAACATCATCATGTGCCTCCACCCGGGCAGAAGTAACCGCCGCAGCGCGTGCTTCCAGAGCCGGGTGAGAGGCACTAGATCTCGTCGGAGATAGCTGAGATAGGGCGGAGCCCGTCTCAACGTCGCCAGCGAGATCCATCTGCGAGCCCCAAGACAAGCGCCGCCGCTCTGCCTCAACAGAAGCGGGACCCGAGCCTCGGGGAGCTCGCAGCAAATCACTCACATCGAAGAGCGATCGCCGCGAGCGCAGAGTTCTCAAGGGAAAACGCTCGCAATACTGACAATCGACTCCCTCGAGAGCCGACTGGGCATTGCTGCACTCCCAAATAAGCCACACTTAGCTCGTGTGAATCCCCACCCGTGATGTACCGAGTACAGGGGGGAACACACTTCTTATACTGCTCGCTCATATTGGTTTTTTTATATAAAATATATATAGTGAAAACTCCTGACAAAACAGACAAACACAATCGACAGATTCAGACACACACAGAGCTGCTGAAGTAACTAAAGCTGGCGTATTGTGTACTCAGGGGATATTTATAGCTTCCTGGTCGATGACGTCACTCGCCGTACGCTCATTCTCTCCATTGACTGATTTCATTCATGCTTCAGACGCGTCACGCTGAGGGCGTTCCCACTGCGATTTCACGCAGCGGTAGTCCCTGAAGGGGAACTATAAATTAAAAAGATTGTGACCGATGTGAAGGGGGAGTAGAATGTATACGTGTGTCACGTTTAGTCAATAAAACACTTCCGCATAGGATACACCTGTGTATCCTAGCTCATGACTCCTGTGAAAGCCTCCTCACTCCTCGATCCTCGACTCCTAGCAGAGCAATTACTGAATTGAGATGTCCTTCAATATGGCTGTGCTTGATTGGTTTCCGGGTCATAGGATGGAGGACAGAGAAACGAGGAGACAAGGAGGGATATTGAGAAGTACCCAGTGTGTGAGAGAGAGAGTGTGAGAGAGAGAGAGTGTGTGAGAGGGAGAGAGTGTGTGAGAGAGAGAGTGTGTGAGAGAGAGAGAGTGTGTGTGAGAGAGAGAGTGTGTGTGAGAGAGAGAGTGTGTGTGAGAGAGAGTGTGTGAGAGAGAGAGTGTGTGTGAGAGAGAGAGAGAGAGAGTGTGTGAGAGAGAGAGAGAGAGTGTGAGAGAGAGTGAGAGTGTGTGAGAGAGAGTGAGTGTGTGAGAGAGAGAGAGTGTGTGAGAGAGAGAGTGTGAGAGAGAGTGTGAGAGAGAGTGTGAGAGAGTGTGTGAGAGAGTTTGTGTGAGAGTGTGTGTGTGAGAGAGAGTGAGTGTGTGAGAGAGAGAGAGTGTGTGAGAGAGAGAGTGTGAGAGAGAGTGTGAGAGAGAGTGTGAGAGAGTGTGTGAGAGAGTTTGTGTGAGAGTGTGTGTGTGAGAGAGTGTGTGTGAGAGAGAGAGTGTGTGAGAGAGAGAGTGTGTGAGAGAGAGTGTGTGTGAGAGAGAGTGTGTGTGAGAGAGAGAGAGTGTGTGTGAGAGAGAGAGTGTGTGTGAGAGAGAGTGTGTGTGAGAGAGAGTGTGAGAGAGAGTGTGAGAGAGAGTGTGAGAGAGTGTTTGAGAGTGTGTGAGAGAGTGTGTGTGAGAGAGAGTGTGAGAGAAAGTGTGAGAGAGAGAGAGTGTGAGAGAGAGAGTGTGTGAGAGAGAGAGTGTGTGAGAGAGAGTGTGTGAGAGAGAGTGTGTGAGAGAGAGTGTGTGTGTGTGAGAGAGAGAGAGTGTGTGAGAGAGAGTGTGAGAGAGAGAGTGAGAGTGTGTGAGAGAGAGTGAGAGAGTGAGAGAGAGAGAGTGTGTGAGAGAGAGTGTGAGAGAGTGTGTGTGTGAGAGAGTGTGAGAGAGAGTGAGAGAAAGAGAGAGTGAGAGAGAGAAAGAGAGAGAGTGTGAAAGAGAGAGAGAGAGATTTTTTTTTCAAAATTACTTTTATTACAATAAAAAAAATAACCATTAAAACATTTTTTCACAGTTAATTAATTTTTTACAAACTTAAAATAAGCACAATTCTTCATTTACAACTGAACACAAGGCTTCTCTGTAACACCATATAGATTCAAACTTCAATAAATTATTCATTACTTTATAAAATCGAAAATCAACAACAATTCTTGACTTTACCATTACTTTAAACACTCGTACCACATCACTGTCATTCCTTTGTTCTATATGATTTCTCCTAATGTATATGGCCATTTTTGCTTCTCCAAATACAAAGTTCAACAGCTGACATTCACCACTTCTACTTCTCACATATTTAAAACCACATATTAAAGTTTGCACAGAAAACACTTCATTAAAACAATTAAAAATTGTTTTTAACATGTCAAACAATGGCTTTAGCCTAAAGCAATAAGCAAAACAGTGGAAAACAGTCTCTCTTTTAAAACAAAAAGGGCAATCATGACTTGTTTCAGAATTTAAAATAGAGACGAAAGCATTGACTGGAATTGTTCCATGTAAAACCCTCCAATGAATGTCAGCTGTTTTTTTAGTTAATGGTGGCTTATATAACGCTCTCCACTCTGGTGTAACACTTTCATCCAAAACCAACACATCACGCCATGGTGTGTCAATTTTTTGATGTAAACCCTTTTTGTTAAAAAACTTTACACATGCCTTATATAGCTGTTTTCCATTAATATCATTAAAAACTAAACACATACTCTTCAGTTGTAGGAAGTTTCCAACATGATCATTCAAACTGGGGGATATAACAATTTTAGGAAAGGGATCCAAATCATTAGGACAAATAAGTCCATCACAATAGTCTTTGAGCGTGTTCGATTCCTCTGATGTAAGAACAGATCGCAACCTCTGCAATATTTGAGTCATTGTTCGAACAGATTTCATCTTCAAACAAGCAGTCACTTCCTCAGCATTTGCAAGTTCAGGCCCCACCAAAGTTACAAGTCCCTTTAAAGTTGTAATTCCAGCTTGAATAAGAAGTTCAGTAAATGTGCTGCTTGTGCTCATAACATCCAGTCTTGCACCATTTATCAGGGGTTCCTCCAACAACCAAAATAAGGAGTTTGTATTTTCAGACCCAGTTCTTCTGCACAGTAACTTCATCACCCAGATATTTAAAACCATTTTTATTCCATATTAAACCACCTGGTAGATCTGGCGTTTTTTCTTTCCATTTTCCCAGCAACACTGCATCACTTTTTTTCCAGTTGATTTTTGCAGAAGAAATAGATTCAAAATCATTGGCTACTCTTATTAAACTTTGCAAGTCTTTATGGCCTTCAATCATTACAACAATGTCATCAGCATACGCTGTAAGGAACTCAGCTTTTTGGAAATATTAATAATCAATAATATCTTGTTATTATTAATTATAAATATTTGGGTCAGTTAATTGGATTAACTTGATGTGGCTGAATTAATATTACAATCAATTAATTAGTTCTTCCCACGAACTCTTTTGATTATTAATTTATTCTAAGAAAAGGGTATCTTCCATGGCCACCGAAGAATAATTATTTCTTCGCCTGTACAGTACTTTGAGCCAGTAGCAAAAACCGTGATCGTAAAGTGACTTGTATTGCAAACAAAACAGAACCAAATACATATTATGTACAAGTTTTTAACTAAATAAATATTATATTTTAAATATTAACTAAATATAGATATTTATATGAATATAAATAAACTAAACAACATACAGACATGAATACATAAATAGGTTAGTGATAGGATGAAATTGGAAACCGGAAGAGGGTCTATGAGAAGAACCATCAGAATTTAATTTTCACATTTCATTGAATTGAATACTTGCATTTGTAATGGGAACAATTCTTGAAGTTGTTGAAAATTGAAGTCGTTGATGGTTCCGGCAGTGTCAAGTGGAAGTTGGTTGAGCGTTCTCTTTCTCCAGGAACGCATGACTGGTTTGGTGAAGGCCTGGGACTCTGTTGAGGCCACGCCGAGCACCCAGGAGAATTGAGGAAGTCGGATAGATGGGTGATTGGAGTCGTTGTTGGTTGGAGTCTTTGTTCCAAAACTCTTGAGATTGTCCTTGGTTCTTTGTGAGAGAGTCATCTCTCTCCTGCCTGTGCCCATATCTGGTTGGATTGAGGCCTGCTGGGCCCTGGGGCCCCCGTGGAGGGGGAGGGGGCTCCCCAGTATCACCAGAACAGTGTTGCGGCTGGATGAAAGAACTAAGAGAGGGAGGTCACATGTGGACTGTCTCTAATAAGGCCTGGAGAAGATCCTCCCCTAAGGGTTGAACTCGACCAATCAGAAAGGGGACATGTCTGAGAGGGAAAGTGGCTCTTAGTTGATTTACGGATCTTTGTCCCATAATATGATTATACCTTCAATAGCTATAACACATCCACACCGCATTCTAGAAGAAGGTG
>NW_027509042.1:25085000-25090000 GCF_051911475.1 Siphateles boraxobius
AACATCAGCAGTGTCAGCTCACACAAAAAAGAGCTCCTTCACTCCTGAACGCATCCCAACCACAGCTCAACATCAGCAGTGTGTCAGTACACCATCACTGAGCTCATTCACTCCTGCAACCCCACAATCTCATCAAGCCCCTCAGAGGAAAGGCAGCAGCAGCATCACACCATACCGTCCACCAACTACAACACCATCCACGAGCACCGGCAGAGATAAGGCGAGTAAAGACAACATCGTCATCCTCTGTGACTCCAACGGCCACCATCTTGACCACAGACGTCTGTTTCCGGGCAGATCTGTGAAGAAGTTCTGGTGTCCCACCTCACACTCTGCTTTGAGACTGCTGCGAGAGGGAGTGCTGGGCGCACCGTCACACATCATTCTTCACACCGGAACAAACGACATCAGTGCAAGGCTGGACGTCACAAAAGCCCTGTCCAACGTGGTGAAAACAGCCAGCAGGATCTACCCCAGAGCCAAGGTCATCATCTCAACCCTTCTACCTCGCAGAGATGTCCCTCAAAGGATCATCAACACAATCAACGCGGAGATAGCCAACATCTGTGCTTCAATGCCGAGCGTTCACATAGCCAACCATCAGCGCATCACCCATGAGCATCTATATGACCGTATCCACATCCATCGAGAGGGCATGAGACTGTTCGCAAAAACCATCAAGGAGTCAGCCCTGAAACGCCCTCAGAAAACACCCCCTGAGCGCGAGTCAGTCAGACAGACGGACAGCTACGCCGCTGTAGTGGCAGGAACAGGTAGAGCTGACACCACTGACCTGATCCAGATCAAACACATGCTGCAAATTATATGTGACAATATGTTAGCTTAAATACTCATAGTGTGTCTGTCAAGAATGATCGTTATTTCTTAATCACTTTTTTTTTTATTTTTTTTTTTATTTTTTTTATTCAATGTGTAAAATTGACCGACTCACCATACTTCTATATATCCTCTATATTACCTTTCTGATTGATTAATCTATATTTTAAAACATGATTGGGTCATGAATTTCATACATTTTTCTGGTAAATCCAATATTCGTCAATGTCATCGTTTAAAATAACATGCTATAACATTCAGGGGATGTTCTCTTCTGCTTTTGGGGGGAAAACTACTAACCCTGATTTTGTAAATATTGTATATAGTTCAGACATAATTATATTACTTGAGACATGGTGTCGTTTAGACTCCAAAATCTGCACTCCTCCAAACTACAGAGAGCTACGAATCCCTTCAATCAAACAGCCTAATATTAAAAACGGAAGAGATTCAGGAGGAATCATAGTTTGTTTTAAAGACCATCTGTGGCATTATATTCAGCCTGTGAAAAAAGGGAAAACACATATGTGGTTAAAACTTCAAAAAGAGCTTTTGTGTTTAGATGAGGACATGTACCTGTGTGCCACATATATCCCCCCATATGAGTCTCCTTATTATAATGAAGACATCTTCCCAACCCTACAGTCAGAGATCGTTTACTTTCAAGCTCTAGGATCAGTTCTGTTAATGGGGGATCTGAACGCTAGAACGGGGAAGGAAGCAGATTACATTACCTCAGATGGAGACAAATATATTAACAACTCACATATATATCAACGGAAACAATTTACGAAGGCACGTCAGAATTATGACAACACGATAAACAGGCACGGAAAACAAGTCCTGCAGCTCTGCAAAAGCCTGGGTCTGTATATAGTTAACGGCAGGACAAAGGGAGATTCTCTGGGTCGGTTCACCTACTGCTCATATCTGGGCAGCAGCACAGTAGATTACGCCATCACTGATGTAGACCACAGTAAAGTCAACTATTACACCGTAATGCCACAGCTGCCATTATCAGACCACAGTCACACAGTCCTCAGTCTGAACAGATCCGTGAACCTCCGGCCTTCAGATCCGAAGGTTAAACTGCACCCCCTCCCCTCCACGTTTATATGGGGTAAAGACAGTCCTGCCCAGTACGAAGCCCAGCTCCACAGCACCCGGGTCCAGAACATGATAGATTCATTTCTATCTACTTCATTTAGTGAAGAGAAGAGAACTATCAATTTAGCAACTCATCAATTAAACGAAATATTTTATACAGTGGTCAGAAAAGCCCTGAGAAAAAGAAAAAATTATAGATGTAAGAAAGAAATAGCAAAAGATGGTTGGTTTGATAAAGAGTGCCAAAAATTAAGAAAAGAATTAAGATCATTATCAAATATAAAACACAGAGACCCTGCAAACCAACAAACACGAGACAAATATCAGCAAACTCTCAAAACATACAAGTCAATACTAATCCAGAAAAAAGCGGATCACATGAAAGCAAAGCTTAATAAGATTGAGGAGGCAGTAGATCAGAATTCGTTTTGGGAATTATGGAATAAATTAGATAAATCAAAAGAACCTAAACACATTCCCATCTATGACCCAAACATCTGGACCGAACATTTTGAAAAACTCTATTCCCAAAACGAACCAACCCTCACCCAAAAACACCTGACCTCCCAACTCCATAACCTGGAACGCACTGTAAAAGACCAGCTAAACCATTTAGACCAGCCCATATTACTAATTGAACTAACAGACAAGATAAAATCCCTAAAAAATAAAAAATCCTGTGGCATGGATTTAATATCAAATGAGATGCTGAAACACAGCAGCCCCAAACTGAAAGATGCAATCCTCAAATTATTCAATCTTTTATTAAAAGCAGGACACTTCCCTGAGATATGGAAAGAAAATTTGATTACACCAATCTTTAAACAGGGTGAGAAGTACGACCCAAATAATTACAGGGGCATCACAGTGAGCAGCAACCTGGGCAAGCTCTTCTGCTCCATCATCAACGACAGGCTAGTTCAGTTCCTCCAACAACACAAGATCCTTAACAATTCTCAGATTGGATTTATGCCTAAACAGAGAACATCAAATCACATTTACACACTTCACACACTCATACAAAAACACGTCCAACAAACAAAACAAGGGAAAATATTTGGCTGCTTCATTGACTTTAAAAAAGCCTTTGATTCGGTATGGCATAATGGACTTTTACTAAAACTAATCCAAAGTGGAATAGGAGGGAGGATATATGACATTATAAAGGACATATACAACGGGAACAAGTGCGGGGTGAAGATTAATGACAAACGTACTGATTATTTCAGTCAAACTAAAGGAGTCCGTCAAGGCTGCAGCCTCAGCCCGACTCTCTTTAATATCTATATTAATGAATTGGCATCAGCACTTGAGAAGTCCTCTTGTCCCGGTCTGACCCTCGAGGACAGAGAAATCAAAAGCCTCCTGTACGCTGATGATCTTCTGCTGCTGTCTCCTCATGAAGAGGGTCTGCACCAAAGCCTCTCGCTTCTGGACCAGTACAGCAGCGACTGGGCCTTACCCATCAACATGGACAAGTCCAAAATCATGATCTTTCAGAAAAAACCTCGCCTTACTGACAAAAAATACAAATTTACACTTGGGGGAACAATTCTTAATCATGTCACCTGCTATAATTATTTGGGTCTGACAATCTCAGCTTCTGGAAAATTTGACACTGCAATAAAAGATCTGACTGATAAAGCACGTAGGGCTTATTACAGTATAAGAAAACCCCTGTTCAAATTTAACCCACCCATTAAACTGTGAGTGAAAATCTTTGACAGCATCATCAAACCCATCCTTCTTTACGGCTGTGAAATCTGGGGCCCCAAATTTAAATTAAATTACGAATCCTGGGACAAAACCCCCGCTGAAATTTTCCACCTTGAGTTCTGCAAGAACATCCTGGGAACTCACAGAAACGCTCCAAGTCTGGGTTGCCAGGCAGAATTAGGCAGATTCCCTCTCCTATCCGAAATCCAGAAGAGAGCCGTAAAGTTCTGGTTTCATCTATCAGATGCGCAGACAGAGAGTTACCATCACTGCGCTCTCAGATACAGGGCAGGACACACAGAGAGTGACCCCATGCGATATTTAGTGGAAAAACACCAACTCAATTCATCAATTCAATTTAGACACTCAAAAGTAAAAGAAATAGGGAAAATAACCAAAGAAGAATACATACACGATTGGCAGATAAAGGTCACACAATTAAATAAATTACAATATTTCCACAAAATAAAGTCCGATTATAAATTGGCACCATACCTGACTGATATCAGTAACTATGGTCAGAGAAAGCTCCTGACAAAGTATCGCATTAGTGACCACAGTCTGTGTGTGGAGACGGGCCGACACAAGCAGAGCTGGAGAGAGAGAGAGCTCAGACTGTGTTCACACTGCACTGATGGAGTCGTAGAGGACGAGCTGCACTTCCTCACCGAGTGCAGCAAGTACAAAAACATCAGAGACGCTTATTTTACACAAATAGCACAGATTATACCTCAATTCCAACAAGAGAGCCTCATAAACAAACTGTCTTATATTTTGGGAGAGAAAGAAGAGTGTATTCAGCTGGCAGCGCAGTATGTGTCCTCCTGCCATCATATGAGGGAGAAGGGCTGAACCCTCTTTCCCATTAAACTGCTCTCTGTACTTATTTTTGTTATTGTATATATTTTTGTTATTTTATTTATTGTGATATATTTATGCATAATATTGAAATGTTTTTTTTTAATGTTTTTTTATTGTTCACTTTTATGTATCTACATATATGTTTATATATTACTATTGCTTTGGCAATATTGTGCTATTTTACACAGTCATGCCAATAAAGCTCAATTGAATTGAATTGAATTGAATTGAGAGTGTTTGAGAGAGAGAGTGTGTGAGAGAGAGAGTGTGTGAGAGAGAGAGTGTGTGAGAGAGAGAGTGTGTGAGAGAGAGAGTGTGTGA
This sequence comes from Siphateles boraxobius, assembly GCF_051911475.1. Classification (NCBI taxonomy): domain Eukaryota; kingdom Metazoa; phylum Chordata; class Actinopteri; order Cypriniformes; family Leuciscidae; genus Siphateles; species Siphateles boraxobius. The sequence continues at coordinate 25,089,843 of NW_027509042.1, forward strand.
GAGAGAGAGTGTGTGAGAGAGAGAGTGTGAGAGAGAGAGTTTGAGAGAGATAGTGTGTGAGAGAGAGAGTGTGTGAGAGAGAGAGAGTGTGTGTGAGAGAGAGAGTGTGTGTGAGAGACAGAGAGTGTGTGTGAGAGAGAGAGTGTGTGAGAGAGAGA
>NW_027509042.1:25100000-25102500 GCF_051911475.1 Siphateles boraxobius
ATCCACAGCCCCGCTGCACAGGACCCGGGAGAGACACGCTCTTATCCTGACTCACTCTAACGGGAAATATGTTAGTGAGAAACTCCTATTACCAAACATGAGAGCCAAGAAAATCTGGTGTCCAAACACAAGAAGTGCTTTTCAGATCCTGTCTGAGAGTAAACACGAAAACTACAAGCACATAATAATTCACACAGGGACAAATGACTTAAGGGCCATGAAGGGCCGTGTGGCTCCTGTGATGAGAGAGGTGGCGATCACAGCCACACAACGTTTCCCACAGGCCAGAATAACTCTGTCCACACTGCTGCCACGCACCGACGTGCCGTTCCACGTGATCCATGGGAATAATGTGGAACTCTCCAGAAGCTGTGCACTTATTCCCAATGTTCATCTCGCCCATCACAAAGACATACGGCCTCATCATATGTATGACCACGTACATCTCAACAAGCAAGGAGTGAAAGTCTTCGCCAGAGTGCTGAAAAGCACAGCCCTTGGAAACACAGCAAGAAACAGAAACTTCGATAAAAAGAGAAGATCTCAGCCACCAAGAAGCCCTCGTCCTCCATCACAACACAAGAGCTACACAACACCGAGAAGCCCTCGTCCTCCATCACAACACAAGAGCTACACAACAGCGAGAAGCCCTCGTCCTCCAGCAGAGCCCAGACCGGCCCCCGGCCCTCCATCACGACACAGGAGCTACGCAGCGGCCGCTCAACAACCCCAGAACCCTGCAGCCGCTGAACTCAACCAGATAAGACATCTGCTGAACATCATCTGCTCCAGACTGAGGACATAACCTGCATAACACACGCACACACACATATACAAACACACATTATAGAAGAACCCATGAAATCTTTTAAAATCAGTTGTTGGAATATACAAGGTCTGCACTCTTCTACGTTTGGTAATAAGACTGCAGACCAAGACTTACTCAGCAGTGTAACTGATATGGATATCTGTATCTTTCATGAGACGTGGTGTCGTAGTAATGAGACTTTACAGTGTCCAATAGGATACAAGGAAATTATAGTTCCTTCATCAAAAATTTCTAAAATAAAATGTGGCCGAGACTCAGGTGGAATACTTATATGGCACAAAGACGATTTAAAACATTCAATTAAAATTGCTAAAAGAGGAAAATCTTCTATTTGGCTTGAAATGAAATCCATCATTTCACAGTCCAGTCTTTACCTCTGTGCCGTCTATATTCCCCCTCATGACTCTCCCTATTACGAAGAGGACAGCTTTCCAACATTACAGGCTGACATCTTACACTTTCAGTCCAGAGGAAATGTCCTCGTCTGCGGAGACTTAAACGCCAGAACAGGGCGAGAAATTGATTATGTAAATATTGTAGATAATGACCACATCCTCAATTACACCACGTTTCATTCCTCATCAAATATCACACCAAGAAACAGCTATGATAACTCAGTGAATATTAATGGAAAACAAATGTTAAAACTCTGTAAAGGTTTAGGTCTCTACATCATCAATGGCAGGACTCGTGGAGATACTTTAGGTAGATTCACTTACTGCTCCAGATTAGGAACCAGTGTGGTTGATTATTCAATAACAGATATTGACCAGAGCTTTATTAATGCCTTCATAGTCAGACCTCAGCTCCCGATCTCCGATCACTGCCAAACTGTGCTTTATCTGAAACCCTCATGTGATATAACTAAAACTTCTCCACTTGATTCTGAAAAACTGTTTCCTTTGAAACCCAAACTCAAATGGAATCAATCCAACTCGGATCAATTCAAAGAAAATATGAGCAGTCCTACTATATTAAAAATGCTGGATGAATTTATGTCCACTGATTTCACTTTAGATATTAATGGAATAAATTTAGCAACAAAAAACTTAAATTACATATTCAAAACATTGATGACTCTATCTAACATTAAACCGCAAAGCAAACATAAAACAGATCAACAGAGAATAAGAAAGGATGTGTGGTTCGATGATGAATGTGCAGGTCTCAGAAAAGAGCTGAGGAGACTCTCTAACAAAAAGCACAAAGACCCGTCCAGCCAGACATTACGGCTTTCTTATTCAGACTGTCTGCAAAATTATAAAAGACTTTTGTGGAACAAAAGAGAAAAATATTTTAAATCCAAAATTGATGAAATTGATAATTCGGTAGATCATAACACTTTCTGGAATCTTTATAAAAAACTAGAAAAACCCAAATTAGAGATGTCACTCCAGAATGGCACAATTTGGAAATCTTACTTTGAAATTTTGTATCGAAAAATTGCACCAGCGGACCTTAACCAACCTCAGAGTAAAATACAGAAAACATTAGAAGACTTGGAGAAAACAATTAAAAATTATCGAAATCCATTAGATAAATCTATAACAATATCTGAAATATTAGAACACATTAAAAATCTTAAATTAAAGAAAGCATGTGGACAAGATCACATTAGTTATGAAATGCTTAAACTCAGCAGTCCCAGCATGATTAAAACTCTAGCCAAAT
>NW_027509042.1:25107500-25110000 GCF_051911475.1 Siphateles boraxobius
AAAGTGTCCATGTTTTTAACACTGATCTATAAAAAGATGTCAATCCGCTAAAATCTGTTTTCTCAATGTCCATAAGAAATAAGTGGCGGTCAAATCCCATGTTGCCCGCTCTCTTCAGGATGGTGCAGGCTATTCCAGCCCAGCTTACATCTTCTCCATATAACAGTCTCTGAGCCGTCTGGAGTCTAAAGGCTCTAACTCTGGCTCCAATGTCGACCAGCCCCTGTCCTCCTTCCTGTAATGGCAGATAGAGCACTGGTGCCTTCAGCCAGTGCTGTCCTGACCAGAAAAAGTCCACTAGACACCGTTGAATTCGTCTTACCAGCTCTTCTGGAGGCTCTAGGATCATCATTTTGTGCCACAGGGATGATGCAACCAGGTTGTTACAGACCAGGACTCTCCCCCTGTAGGACAGCTGGGGCAGCAACCATTTCCAGTGAGACAACCGAGCACACACTCTCTCCACTAGGCCCTCCCAATTTTTATTCCTATATTCCTGTGTCCCTAAAAAACTCCTAAATATTTGAACCCTGCCTTCCCCCACAACAAACCACCAGGAAGTGATGGACTACTCGAGTCCTGTCCACACCACACAGCATTACTTTTTTGCCAATTAACTTTAGCTGAAGATGCTTTCCCATAACATTCTAAAGCCATTTTTAAACATTGAACATCACTATGATTTTTAATTAAAACAGTGACATCGTCTGCATATGCAGAAAGTTGAATAAGACTCTTAAACTACAGTGTATTTACTTGTAGACCTGTAAGATGTTCTCGTAATTTACATAGTAAGGTCTCAATGGCTATACTATAAAGTTGACCTGAAATAGGACAACCTTGTCTAATGCCCCTGTTAACTTTTACAGGAGTACTGAGGCCACCAGCTATTTTAATCATGCATTGTGCTCCAGCATACAGCAGTCTTATTTTAGAAATAAAGCTCTCCCCAAATCCAAAAGCTTTTAAAGTATCAAAAAGAAAAGTGTGATCAACTTTGTCAAAGGCCTTTTCTTGGTCCAATGACAGAAAACCCAAATTGGCATTATTGTGAGAAGCAAAATCAAAAATGTCACGTACCATGTGCAAATTATCTATTATAGATCTATTTTTTACACAGTAAGATTGATCTTTATGTATAATCGTATATAGTATACTATTTACCCTGCTGGCCAGACATTTTGAAAAAAAATTGTAATCAGAGCCGAGAATTGCTATAGGTCTCCAGTTCTTTAAAAGATTTAGGTCACCTTTTTTGGGAGTAGCGTTAAGACTGCCCTCTGAGAACTCAAAGGAAGAATTCCTTCATTGATGCATTTTTGGATCACCTCAAAATAATCGTAACCAATAATATTCCAAAAAAACTTATAAAATTCAGCGGGTAACCCATCTAGTCCTGGGGTCCGTCCTGAGGAAAGTCCCATAACAGCAGCAGTGACCTCTTCAAAAGTGAGTTCAGTCTCTAAAAAGTCCTTGTGTTATGATGTAAGACAGGAAGATCTTGTTGTAGTTGGTTTCTGCACAGTTCATCTGAATTTTCAGCAGCATATAAATTAGAATAAAAATCCACAGCAAGTTTACGCATCACTACCGGGTCTGAAGTATTGTGTCCATTATTATCCTTTAAAATGTGCATCAGTTTTTTTTGCCCTTTTTTCCTCTCCAAGTTAAAGAAATAAGAAGGTCCATCCATGTCTCTTTTTGTTAAAAAACGACTTCTTACAAGAGCTCCTTTAACTTTTTCATTTAAAACGAAGCTCAACTGATTTTTCCTTTCAGTCCACAGTGCTTGTAGATCTCTATCATCATTATCATGCATACTCTTTTCAATATCCATGATCTCTTTTTCCAACAGTACTAATGTCTTTTTCAAAATTAAAGAGGTATGAGATGCATACTGCTGACAAAACCCTCTTATGTGCGCTCAACCAACTTCCCACCACTGAATAACATTTTCATAAAGACATTTTTCATTTTTCCAGTTTTCCCAAAGAAAATTACAATTCTCACAAAAAAGTTTATCTTCCAAAAGTTTAACATTGAAGTGCCAGTAATAACTAGTATGCTTCCTTTCGGTCAGAATACACTCAAATGTACTAAGTTTATGATCAGAAAGAGCCGTAGGGATGATATTTGTGTTAACAATCTTATTTCTTTTGTGATGTATAAAAACGATCCAAACGTGCTCCAGAAACGCTGCCATTGCCAACTTTCATCCATGTATACTGCCGTACTAATAAATTATGCTCTCTCCATACATCTGAGTATTTTAGATTTTTAATTATATTGGCTAAACAGGTAGCTGACCGTGAATGGGGTTCTTCCCCATTCCGGTCTCGTACAAAGTCTAGAGTGCAATTCCAATCTCCCCCCAACACAATAAGATCACCATCCTGCTTTTGTTTTAAGATCTGTTCTAATTTAGTAAAAAGCTGTACTCTGTCTGCTCCTATATTAGGGCCATAGATGTTTACAAACAGGAAATTAAAATTCATAATTT
>NW_027509042.1:25115000-25117500 GCF_051911475.1 Siphateles boraxobius
AAGAAGCCACCAAATTATTAGCAATTAAAACTCGCCCTCTAAATGACATTTTTGGAATCAGCCATTTCCATTTCCCAAGTCGACCTTTAACTTTCTCAATTATACCCTCCCAATTTTTTTGTGTAACTACTTACATCTCCAATAAAAACTCCTAAATATTTAAAACCAATTTTTCCCCACTCCAGACCCATAGGAAGTTTTGGTTTATTATGTTTCCAATCCCCTATTAAAAAAGCTTGACTTTTGCCCAAGTTTATATTAGCAGAAGATATTTTTTTTAAAAGCTTTCAACAAATTTAACAAAGCCTGAATATCACTTTGTCCATTGATACATACAGTCACATCATCTGCATATGCCGACAGGATGAATTTATTCCTACATTCTGGTAAAATTACACCTTGAAGTTTACACCTTATCTGATTTAACAAAGGCTCAATTGCTAAAGAATATAACATACCAGATAATGCACAACCCTGTCTTATGCCTCTAAAAACTGTAAAAGGAGTACATAAACCACCATTGACCTTTAAAATACTCTCCACATCATTATAAAGGACTTTAATGTAGTTAATAAAACTCTCACTAAAGCCAAACACATTTAAAACCTTCCATAAAAAACAACGTTCTATCCGATCAAAAGCTTTCTCTTGATCTAACGAAATGAAACCACAATTTAGGTTTAGCATCTTGGAGACTTCAATAAGCTCACGAATAAAAGAAATGTTGTCAAATATTGATCTACCTGGGACACAGTAGGTTTGATCAGGATGAATAACACAGTCCATTACATTAGCCAGTCTGTTAGCTAAGACCTTCGATAAAAGCTTGTAGTCGCTGCAGAGCAAAGAAACTGGACGCCAACACCTTATGTCTCCAAGATCTCCTTTTTTCGGTAGGAGGGTCAACACAGCTCTTCGGCAACTTTGAGGCAGTTTACCCCTTGCCAGACTGGTATTCAACACTTCTAGGAGATCATCTCCTATTGTTGACCAAAAAGACTTGTAAAAGTCCACTGGTATACCATCGATTCCTGGTGTTTTTCCAGACACCATCCCTTGAAATGCCTTCTGTAGCTCACTCATACTCAGAGGGCCAGAAATTCCAGTGTTGATGCTTTCAGGCACCTGAGGTAAGTTTTCAAAGAATAACTCACCCTCATTTTCTAGCTCTACAGCAACTTCACTTTTATATAAATTCTCATAAAAACCAACTGCCCTCTGGCGAATATCCGAAGGATCTGTCAAAAGAATTCCAGATTCAGATCGTAAAGCATGAATTGTTCTACTTTGACCATTCTTTTTTTCTAAATTAAAAAATAATTTAGTTGAAGCATCCATTTGATTGATATTTTGAAATCTCGACCTGACCAAGGCCCCCTGTGTCCTGGAACCAAGTAGATCAGCTAATTGTGTTTTTTTATCTAAAAGTAAATCTAAGAAACCTCTTGTACCAGTAGACTCTGCCAATTCTTGGAGTTTTAAAATATCAGCCTCCAAGATGGTCATTCTAAAATTAGTCTCTGTAGTGATGTTTCGAGTAAACTGTAAGCAAAGTTGCTTAATTTGGGCTTTTCCTACATCCCACCATTGTTGTACAGAGTTATACAAACCTTTCTTAGTTTTAAAATCCTCCCAAAAAAATGTAAAACACTCTTTAAAATGTGTGTCACTTAAGGCACTGTTGAATTGCCAATACGCACTTTGAGGTTTTAAAAGATTTATAAAAACTGAACAATTTACCATACAATGGTCAGAAAAACTAACAGGTACAATGTGACAATACCTTATAATATTATAATGGTGTTTGAAAATGTAAAATCGGTCCAATCTTGCCATAGAAATAATTATATCACGCACATGAGTCCAAGTATACTGTTTTTGTATGCCCATTAATCGTCTCCAAACATCACACAGTTCATGCATCTTAACAAATTGAATCAATCGATTTCTAGAAGGTATATGAGGTTCTAAATGATTCCTGTCTAGATTAGATTCAGTGCAGTTGAAATCACCTCCCAAAAACAAAAACTCTTCTTGATTACATTTTTGTAATACAGAACACAATATATTTAAAAACACCATTCTCTCTATTGCGGAGACAGGACAGTACACACAAATAAAATCAATAACATTCTTGTCATAGTTTGCTCTTACTTTTAAAAGTCTACCTTTTACTATTTCTTCTACTTGAAAAGAATGTGGGTTAAAATTCTTCGCAAAAAGAATGGCTACTCCTCCACTAAGTGAAGTATTATGACTTAAAAACGAAAATCCGTCCCACTCTCTAGCCCAATCAGAAGCATTTTTTAGATCACTATGAGTTTCTTGCAGCATCACCACATCTAACTTATTTTGTTTCACAAATTCATAAATTCCCATTCTTTTCTTAATATCTCTTGCTCCATTAATATTCCAGGAAGCAATATTAATTTCATTCATTTTTAAAAGAAAAGAAGAAAATAAAAAACAAGCGAAAGCTGATAAAAACAGAACTAGAAAC
>NW_027509042.1:25122500-25125000 GCF_051911475.1 Siphateles boraxobius
TATAAAGTTGACCTGAAATAGGACAACCTTGTCTAATGCCTCTGTTAACTTTTACAGGAATACTGAGGCCACCAGCTATTTTAATCATGCATTGTGCTCCAGCATACAGCAGTCTTATTTTAGAAATAAAGCTCTCCCCAAATCCAAAAGCTTTTAAAGTATCAAAAAGAAAAGTGTGATCAACTCTGTCAAAGGCCTTTTCTTGGTCCAATGACAGAAAACCCAAATTGGCATTATTGTGAGAAGCAAAATCAAAAATGTCACGTACCAAATGCAAATTATCTATTATAGATCTATTTTTTACACAGTAAGATTGATCTTTATGCATAATCGTATATAGTATACTATTTACCCTGCTGGCCAGACATTTTGAAAAATTTTTGTAATCAGAGCCGAGAATTGCTATAGGTCTCCAGTTCTTTAAAAGGGTTAGGTCACCTTTTTTTGGGAGTAGCGTTAAGACTGCCTTCTGAGAACTCAAAGGAAGAATTCCTTCATTGATGCATTTTTGGATCACCTCAAAATAATCGTAACCAATAATATTCCAAAAAAACTTATACAATTCAGCGGGTAACCCATCTAGTCCTGGGGTCCGTCCTGAGGAAAGTCCCATAACAGCAGCAGTGACCTCTTCAAAGGTGAGTTCAGTCTCTAAAAAGTCCTTGTGTTCTGATGTTAAGGCAGGAAGATCTTGTAGTAGTTGGTTTCTGCACAGTTCATCTGAATTTTCAGCAGCATATAAATTAGAATAAAAATCCACAGCAAGTTTACGCATCACTACCGGGTCTGAAGTATTGTGTCCATTATTGTCCTTTAAAACGTGCATCAGTTTTTCTTGCCCTTTTTTCCTCTCCAAGTTAAAGAAATAAGAAGAAGGTCCATCCATGTCTCTTTTTGTTAAAAAACGACTTCTTACAAGAGCTCCTTTAACTTTTTCATTTAAAACGAAGCTCAACTGATTTTTCCTTTCAGTCCACAGTGCTTGTAGATCTCTATCATCATTATCATGCATACTCTTTTCAATATCCATGATCTCTTTTTCCAACAGTACTAGTGTCTTTTTCAAAATTAAAGAGGTATGAGATGCATACTGCTGACAAAACCCTCTTATGTGCGCTTTACCAACTTCCCACCACTGAATAACATTTTCATAAAGACATTTTTCATTTTTCCAGTTTTCCCCAAAAAAATTAAAATTCTCACAAAAAAGTTTATCTTCCAAAAGTTTAACATTGAAGTGCCAGTAATAACTAGTATGCTTCCTTTCGGTCAGAATACACTCAAATGTAATACGTTTATGATCAGAAAGAGCCGTAGGGATGATATTTGTGTTAACAATCTTATTTCTCATGTTTTGTGATGTATAAAAACGATCCAAACGTGCTCCAGAAATGCTGCCATTGCCAACTTTCATCCATGTATACTGCCGTACTAATAAATTATGCTCTCTCCATACATCTGAGTATTTTAGATTTTTAATTATATTGGCTAAACAGGTAGCTGACCGTGAATGGGGTTCTTCCCCATTCCTGTCTCGTACAAAGTCTAGAGTACAATTCCAATCTCCCCCCAACACAATAAGATCACCATCCTGCTTTTGTTTTAAGATCTGTTCTAATTTAGTAAAAAGCTGTACTCTGTCTGCTCCTATATTAGGGCCATAGATGTTTACAAACAGGAAATTAAAATTCATAATTTCAGCCCTTACAGTCAAAAATCTCCCTGGTACCACTTCATCTTTAGATAAAATATTTATTTTGAGAGCAGGGGAAAAAAGTACAGCTACTCCAGCACTTACATTAGTCCCATGACTAAGAATGCTATCTCCTTCCCACCACAAGCCCCAATCAATCTCATTATCTTCACTGCTATGGGTTTCTTGCAAAAAAACAACACTCAAATCTTTCAATCGAATAATTTCTGATAGTAACCCTCTTTTTCTCCTGTCCCTCAATCCATTTATGTTAATTGATCCCACCCGCAAGATCTCCATGAACAAAGGGAAAAGAAAGAGAGAAAAACAGAACGAAAAAGTATAAGCCATTAAGAAAAATTAGTTTCCCCCTTCACTTTCTCCAACCTTTTGCCTCGTCTGAGAACAGTAATATGCTTCTTAAGACAAAACCGCTTCTGTTGCGAAAGGTCATCGTAGTTGCTCATTTTTCTAACCCGTAAAACAGAAGCAATAAACTTGTCAGTATCAGGGAAATAGTTGGTTACTTCAACACCAGCTTTTCCTTTTGTATTATCAAGAAATGCATTAATTTGTTCAACAGTATACAGATCTTTAGCAGTTCTTTCTACACTCTCTGACCACTGATCATCATCTCCATCATCAGTACACTGGGAATAACTATCCATCTCATCTGCCATATTGTCCTCTGCGTCTTCAGCCTGTACTACATCGTCAACTTCACCCACATAGTCCACACTACTCTGAGGCTCGCTCTTATCAACAGTGTCTAATACATTTCTAGATTTACCAGAAACATAACTGCAC